>NC_141068.1:16074700-16214700 GCF_041138505.1 Cibotium barometz | reverse complement strand
TACCTATATATATGTAAACGTATATATATATATATATGTATACGTATACATATATGTATACGTATATATATATATATATATATATGTATATATACATATATGTATACATATACATGTATATATGTATATATATATATACATATACATATATATATATGTATATATATACATATACATGTATATATATATATATATACATATATACATGTATATGTATATATATACATATACATGTATACATATATATATGTATATATATACATATACATGTATATATATATATATATACATATATACATGTATATGTATATATATACATATACATGTATACATATATATATGTATATATATACATATACATGTATATATATATATATATACATATATACATGTATATGTATATATATATATATATAGGTATATGTATATATATATATGTATATATATATATACATATACCTATATATATATACATATATATATATATATATATGTATGTATGTATGTATGTGTGTATGTATGTAAATGGAATGTGGAATAAGTAATGTGAATTAATGAGGGATAATGTGGAAAAATGAGAGTTAATATAGAAACTGTATTTGTAAACTGTTTGTAAATGCTGTTTGTAAATGGCTGTTTTATGTCAAGAATGCTGGGGAAGCATTTTGACCGTCTTGAGGATTAAGGTCATGAAGACCGAACTGTTAAAGTTGCAACTGCTGACGAAGAGTCAATGGAGGACGTCTCGCGTAGCAAGGTCGGCCGAGGTCTTGACCAGCCTCGGTTCGATTAAAATGGTGAGCTTCTGGTACGATGGATGAGGGACCAAGGAAGCGGCCTATGAGTGAAGCGCTAGGTCACCTGCGAAGGATCCTAGAGGGTGCTGACCATACGGTTCTGGGGCTCTGGGTCGCCTAGGATACCCACGCCTACGTCGAGAAAGATATTGGAATAAGGAGTAAGAGTTGTTTTCTAAAACCGGGCATGGATCTGGTTGATTGACCTTGCTGGTCTTCAATGGATGAGTCCATGGCTCTTTATATGGATCTGTTGGTTGATCTTGCTGATCTTCAACGAGAGTCCATCTTGATAAGTGATTATATTGCCGAGTATTATGGGCTAGGAACTATTGAAACGGCCCCTGAGTGGACAGATGGTGAGCGTTCTAGTTGCCAATGATGCCATAGATGCTCTGATGAAGGAATGATGGGAAATTTGAGAATCAACCGGATAATTTGGAAGACTGTGATCAGTGGTACTATGGTTTCATTAAAGGATTGTTTTAAAGTTAGCTGATGCTAAGAAAAAGGCAATTTCATATTGGGTGTGTAAGTGGTGTGCCTAATTTTATGTTTGCATGAACTTCCGGCTAGGGGGCCTTGGAACTCTTTTCCTTGGTACCCGCGATAAAACCTAACCAAATTCCAAATTGGATCCTATCACTACAATGGTTGGGCGGTTGGCTAACCCATGGGATCGGATGGGGTTAGGCTGGACTGATGGATCCGTAAATCAAGACTCAATTTTGTTATTACGATAGATAAAGTAAATCTCGGATAGTAATTGTTCTATGGATAGGAATCAACGGCTGTGCCTCTTAATGGGAAAAAAAGCGTTAATTCCAATGATCCAAGTGCAAGTTTCTTCCTTGATCTGAACGAGTACCTTTATAGGTGCAATCGGATCAGCTTGATCAGTAATAGTCTTGACTACGTTAGAGTAAAAAGTTATCCTGGTGGAATCGCCCGTGCTTTTTGGGTAAGGGAAGTTTTTCCGAGTCTGGTTTTGGAAAAACCGACAAATTAGTCTCTTGTCCGGATATCCGTGGACGAGGCACCGAATGTGGGATCCCTGTCCCGCGCGAGAAGTGCTACTTCCGCTGCTAGTACCCCGAATCTGTTGCTCGGTGGGAACAGGGATCTCACAGCATCAGAGGCTCAGGCAAAATATTTCCTTAGCCATGATTTTGATAAGGCTAGTACTTGTTCAGCATGTGCAACTCTTTGATCATTAACCCAGGAACTTCAGAACTTCATGCCGAGTTTTTAGGCTTCTTAGCTGCTTTATCCCTAGAGATAGAATTACAGCACCTCTTTCCATAATGAATCGTGTGTACCATGGCATGTGTCATTTGCAATTTTGCTTCTTTATGCCTTTACGATTGAGACAATGATTTTGGGAGCCGTGATGCTCTATGTATATATCGAAAACTTTTGATAATAAATGATGTTTTGCAAAAAAATTCCAAATTGTTTTTATGATTGTGAATATGGTTAATCTTGTTTCATGAAGTATGATGAAAAAATTATCTGTTTAAAGAATAAATCGCAAAAATTAAATAATCATAAATTTGTTGTTAAAGTTAAGTTGACAAAAATCTCGTTTTGTCAAAATCATGAGTTACGCAGCCCATGCAAGGAACCCGGATCCTCTAACCGATGACGAAGAGTTAGATCCGAATGTTCAAAAGGCCCTCACAGATCCCAACCTGGTCCCTTCAAGGGTGAAGGGGAACAGTTAGGTGAAGTAGTGAAAAAGTGGATTGAAGCAATGGAGGAATACTTTGATGTAACTGGCTACAATGAGAGAAGCAAGATGGCTCTCGCCAAGTTCAAGATTGTGGAAACGGCTAGGGTCGCTTAGAGGAATCACTCCGAGACTAACCGTCTCCACCGGAATACCCAGACCTGGACCGATCTTAAAGCTTACCTCAGAAAGAGGTTTTGTCCTCCGGGCTTCCTTGAAACTAAAATGAATGAATTCTTGGAATTAAAGCAGGATAGCCGGACAATTGAAGAGTACCATCAAGCTTTTGCCCTTCTCCTCAAATATTCTCCTCAGTTGGATGAAGAGCAGCTAATGGCCAGGTTCATTCGCAAAGATTCACTTTGATGACAGATCATCAGAGCTTAAAGTGGATCTTCACTCAGAAGAATCTCAACATGCGCCAGAGAAGGTGGATGCAGACCCTGCAGGAATTTGATTTTGAAATCAAGTATCGCCCAGGCAAAGAAAATGTGGTAGCAGATGCCCTCGGTAAAAAAGGCTCCCTGCTTGTAATTACTGTAGTGTCAACTCCTTTGATTATTGAAGCAAGAGAGAAGACCATGCAGGATAGATTCTTTGGCCCTATTGCTACCCTACTTATGCAAGAAAGCAAAACTCCACAGGAATTAAACCGAGTTCAAGGGTACAGCTTGGATGATGGAATTATGTATTATAATTGCAAGCTATGCATTCCCAATGATGAGAGACCTAAGGGTCAAATTCTGAATGAAGCCCATGACAGCCTTATTGTAGGACATCCAGGTTTCATCAAAACCTACATGTCTGTGAAGAAAAGCTTCTTTTGACTTGGTTCAAAAAAGGATGTGCTTAATCACGTATGTCAATGTCTGACCTATCAGAAAGTCAAAGCCGAGAGAGTAAAAATGCCTAGGAAGTTACATCCATCAGATGAAGTGGGAATGCATCAGTATGGATTTTATTACTAGATTACCCTCAGTGCAATCAGGTTCGTGGTAGTTGATAGACTAACCAAAGTTGTCCATCTGATTCCAGTAAAAGAAACCTACACATTACTACAGCGGATGTGGCCAGAGTGTTCCTCAAGGAAATCTTCAGATTGCATGGCCTACCCAGAAGAATAGTAAGTGATCGAGATCCCAAATTTACGTCAAGATTCTAGACTGCATTTTTTGAAGCAGTAGGAACTTTCTTGGATCTCAACACAGCTTACCACCCTGAGACCGATGGTCAAACTGAAAGGGTGAACCAAGTAATCGAAGATATACTTAGGTCATGCTGTGGCAAAGAACCCAAGAAGTGGTTAAGCTATCTGCACACCTAGTCGAGTTCGCCTACAATGCTTGTTATCACACAGAAGTATTGGGATGAGTCCTTTCAAAGCTCTGTATAGACAAGATTGCTTAACTCCATTAACTTGGTTCGACCCATTGATTGGGGTCGAGATGTCCAGACAGATGCTTGACGAAATGGAGCAACAAATGCAAGCAATTCGCAAAGATATAAAAGCTGCCTAGGATAGATAGAAGTAGTATGTAGATAAGAAGAGGACAGACAGAAAATTCAAAGAAGCAGATATGGTCCTCATTCGAGTACGCCCCAAAAGTTCTCTATCTCTTGGGAAGTACAAGAAGTTATCCCCTAGATATTGTGGGCCATATCTGATTACAAAGAAAGTATGACTTAGCCTACGAGCTTCTTTTGCCTCCTCATCCCAAAGTACATAATGTATTTCATGTCAGTCTTCTTAAAAAGTATGGTCCAAAGCCCAAATCATGTGCTTCATGATGAAATCTTAACTTCCTCAACCCAAGGGCAGATGGAACTCCAACCTGAAGAAATCCTTGATGTTCGAGAAAAGGTTCTCAGGAATAGAATTCTGAGAGAATTATTGGTCAAATGAAAGTTCTATCCTTTTGAAGATGCTGCCTGGAAAAAAGAAGCCGAACTGTTGCGAGATTATCCCCAGTTTGCAAGATGAGGACATCTCGCATTTTTCAAGTGGGAGACAATGTAAGATTCCTCCCCAGCCTCTCAAGATGTCCAGCATCTTCCTCCACTGTAATCAAATCCCTCTTCAGAAATATAAAAGATCTTGTTTCTAACTGTTTTAACCTAGTGAGAAAATATTTTCGAGAGAGGTTATTCAGATTTTGAATATTTTTTGATGAAAAATATCTCTTCTTATTAAAATAAGCTCCCCCGAATAGAAGTTCAAAAAGATTTTCAATAGGTGCATTAGAAATCAAGGACCTTATTTTATATAGGGATCCAAATTTTTAAAAAATTTTAAATTAAAGTTTTGAGGGACCAATCGGATTCATCCAAATGTGTGAAGAAGATAAATAGAAGAGATAAAGAAAATCCTCCCAAAAACGAGTAAATACTCACATAAGATGAAGAGTGGACTAAGGACCAAAGGAATTACTAAAAAAATAGATTTTTGACACCTCACAATGAAAATTTCTCCCTGATGGAGATGCCTACTTCACATGTGGTGGAGTTTAAAATTATCCAAAATCGAGATATTTCATCTCTCCTCTCTCCTAATTCAAGTCTAGTTCCAAAAAGTAAGCTAAACTGACCTAAAAATGGTCAAAAATTGACCAAAATGATCTGAAAAATTTTAGAATCAGTTTGCTTGGTTAGAAGCTCACTTTTTCCTTTAAATAAAAGCCTCCCCCTTTGTTGAAGCTTAATAGTGTTTTATGTACTGTTACTCTACTCCTCCCAAGAGCCAAGAACTATGAATTTTTTAATAATTCACTAGTTTTTGACCATTCCCTCTTCTAAAGAATTGGTGGCCACTCTTGTTGCAAACAAGAGTAAATCCCTCAAACCATCAAGCCAAAGGAAAGCTCCCAGAATTTCATGTGAGTAAGAAATCTTACTTTTTTTAATTCTTTTAATGGTTTTCTAAATTGTTTGTTATCTAAAAATGATAAACAGATATACTATGCCTTCTTGGAAAGGATTTTCCCCTCTCTCATTCTTAAAATCAGCCCTTCTTTATCCTAGTTAAATGATCTAATTGTTAAAATTAAACTTTTCATATTATTTCTCTTAAAAGTAAAAATTAATTAGTTTAGAATGCTTTAAAATAATTGAAGATAATTCCCAAGTAGATTAAGGTTAGAAAAATTAAAAAATAATCAACCATACAAAGGAGGTTATGGTGAAATTTTTTAAAAATTTATGAAATAAATTTTATTTTTTATTAATCAAAAAGAGTAATCCCCATCGTTTGTGTATTCTAAAAGTATCATTTTCATTCATGCATAAAAATATGCATATTGATTATTTTTATTATAAAAGAGCGATTTTCAATAAAATTAAGTTCTATGCATAGAAAGATGCATATTGATTATTTTTATTATAAAAGAGTAATTTTCAATAGAATTAAGTTATATGTATATAAAGATGCATATTTATTATTATTTTTATTATAAAAGAGTAATTTTTAATAGAATTAAATTCTATGCATAGAAAGATGCATATTGAATATTTTTTATTATAAAAGAGTGATTTTTAATAGAATTAAATTCTATGCATAAAAATATGCATATTGATTATTTTTTTATTATAAAAGAGTGATTTTTAATAGAATTAAATTCTATGCATAGAAAGATGTATATTGATTATTTTTTAATTATAAAAGAGTGATTTTCAATAGAATTAAATTCTATGTATAGAAAGATGCATATTGATTATTATTTTTAATTACAAAAGTGTTAATTTCATCAAAATAAATTTTATGCATAAATAGATGCATAAAAGAATTTTATTTTGTAAAAGTGTTACTTTCATCAAAATGGATTTTATGCATAAATAGATGCATAAAAAATATTTTATTATTATAAAAGTGTTAATTTCATCAAAATAGATTTCATGCATAAATAGATGCATAAAAGAATATATTTTTTTAATTATAAAAATGTTACTTTCATCAAAATAGATTTTATGTATAAAAAATATTTTTTTATTATAAAAATATTAATTTCATCAAAATAAATTTTATGCATAAATAGATGCATAAAAGAATATACTTTTTTTTAAATTATAAAAGTGTTACTTTCATCAAAATGAATTCTATGCATAAATAGATGCATAACAGAATATTTTTTTAATATAAAAGTGTTACTTTCATCAAAATAGATTTTATGCATAAATAGATGCATAAAAGAATTTTTTTATTATAAAAGTATTACTTTCATCAAAATAGATTTTTATGCATAGATAGATGCATAAAATAATATTTTTATTATAAAAGTGTTAGTTTCATAAAAATAAATTTTGACATAAAATGATGCATAAAAGAAATTTTTTTATTATAAAAGTATTACTTTCACTAATATTGATTTTTATGCATAAAATGATGCATAAAAAAATTTATTACAAAAGTGTTACTTTCACCAATATTGATTTTATGCATAAAATGATGCATAAAAGAATTTTTTTAATCAAAATAAGAGTTCACTTTAATCCTATTTTTAAATCCCATGAATTTTAAAAAAATGAATAAGTAAATACTCAGTGAAGAAAAATTATACCATTTTATATTCTCCAGGATGGTAATGAGAAAATTCAAAAAAAAACTATCGAAGTCGAAATTTAGATAAATGACTAATTTATTCCTCATAGGAATTCGTATTTAGTTTTGAATTCAGTAAAGTAGTAATTAAAATATTACCTTCAAGAAAGATAGTTCAGGGGAGAACCTTTCCAGACTCAAACCCTGAATCAGTCTATGACTAAGACGTAATTCCTTCGTGTTTAGTTTTGAATTCAGTAAAGTAATAATTAAAATATTACCTTCAAGAAAGATAGTACAGGGAGAACCTTTCCAGACTTAAACCCTGAATCAGACTATGACCAAGACTATGACCAAGACGTAATTCCTTCGTTAGTTTCAAGAAATGACGATGTGACCAGTTCAGTAATCTACACTCAAATCACCCATCGAATTTGAAACTAAGTTGAGACCTTTAATTTTGATCTGAGGATCAAGAATTCAGAATTCGAGAAATTCTGCTTGGGAATCTAGACTTGTGATCTAGAAGTCTTGGGATACGGAATTAAGATATACTCATTGTATTCAAAGGAAAATCAAAACTGAAAACTTGCTTAGAAACCTTGTTTTCTTTAAGGACTGTCTTACGCCAGAATACTGGAGGGAGCATTTGGTATATGTGTGTTCTAAGGAAAGTTCGGTTGCAAGAGCTAACCAAGAGTGTTCAAAGGACGGCTCACGCGACAAAAACCTGCCCAGATCTTGACTAGCTTGGGTATGGTGTAAAATGGTGTGCTTTCGGTATGATGGGTGAGGACCGACGAAGCGGTCCCTGAGTGAAGTGCCAAGACACCTAAGAAGGATCCTGGAAGGTTCTGACTAGGAGATGCACAGGCTCGCGGTACCGAGGACACCCATGCATGTCGTGGAAGATATATATATCTGATGACGAGAAACTTATTGCAATCTGTTATTACTGGATCTCGTTGTTGACCTGCTGGTCTCAACGGAGAGTCCAGAGTGATATTGTTTTGTGAGAAACAAGGATTGAATGAAAATTTTGAGTTATGACATCTATACCCAATGATTGTTTGTCAATGGATTGTTTTATAAATTAAAGTTTAAAGAGGAGTGTGTGAGTATCTGTATTCTAAAGCAAAAGTTAAGAAAGGCTTTAAATTATGAGTAGGTGAGTACTTGTCTGAATATATTTCATTGTTGTAAATGCATGTAGTGAGATTGTGTAATGATATATACTGTAATGTACTATGAGATGGTTTAAAGAAAATAGTTTTTAATTTTGTAAAGGAATTTAGTTTTTCTTAATAAAGCGTGTATTGATGCGTGTATAATTGCGTGTATATACACGCGCTTATACACGCGCTGGTAGATGCCAATATACACGCGAATTTAAATGCCAAAATACACGCGCCCGATACTATTCAAATACATGCGCGACCGACCATACACGCGCTTGTAATTTATCGCGTGTATGAAACGCATGTATAAAGACAACACATACAATAGAAATGTCATCAATTTAGAACGATACAATGACGGATTGGTTAGGGTTCGATCTCATCTTCAATAAGATCCATCCTTGCCAAACAATCAACATTAATATCCATTTGATCAATTTGTAAAGCTACGATTAAATTTATTCCACTATCGATATTCTGTCCATTGATAATGGTATCGATGTCCTGATCATCCTCATCAACATCACCATCATCCTCAATGGTAGGGTCATTCTCATGATCATGAGAAATGACACGCTCATCCTCATTATCATAATCATCTCTTATTTCTTGATCATCGATCACAACATCTTCATTGGCATGTTCGACATCATCTTCATTGCGGCTTGTTACATTCTCCATATGCTCCATATCAGTGAATGTATTATACATCACTTTGAAACGTGGTGCAATAAGGATGACGTACCACCATTTAATGTCATGCACAATTGGTAGATAGATAACCTACTCAAATACACATACTGCAGTAATTAATTAGCATATCAAAAGTCAAGGGATACACGAGCTTAGATATATATGTACATGAAACACATTAGTAAAAAAATGCATACCTGCTCACATTGTTGTGCAATATGAGCCTATCTTTCTTTGTTTGCCAAAACTTTGTAGAGTCAATAGTTACATAGCCACTTGCATGGCGTTTTATCGTTGCATTAGGCCCTTTTTCCACCACGTTCATTTGCCATTTGACATCCAAAACATACACAAAGAAGCGATGAAAGTCAAGCCGCTAAATATGTCTTGGATTGTGTCACAATAATCATTCATTTTTTCATTAGCTCCCTCAAAGCTACTAATGACACCGCAATCTTGTGTATTCCTCTTTTCATCAATTCTTTGTGTTCGAAAATGCTTGCCTTCACACCATATAGCATTGAACATAGTGCACTGGACCAAAATAGAAGCAATATTTGTGTAAGCAATGTGAATAAATATTAAAAGCAAATCACTTACAACTAATGCAAAACATTAGTTCTATGTACCTTTAACATGCATACTCCCATTCTTCCGCCGTGATATGCAACCCCTCGTCGCTCTCTTCTCTCTCCATTTTCTCATGCAACCAATCAACATGGATATCATTTGAAAGTGTTGCTAGATGCTTAGGGTACGCCTTACGAGAGCCATGTTGCCTCCGAAAGAGAGCTCTTTCTGCTTGCCTTTTTGTCTTTGCATCCTCATATCTTGTAACCTATCTGCTCATCACATCACTATTAAGGATGTAAGTGAAATTGAGATCATCAATCAATGTTCTGTCAATTACTTTACTCTGTCCTTTTTCTTGAGGCACAATAGAGGTCATCCTCAAGTCCTCTTCATTGCTCCATAGTCGTGGCAAAGAGCTGTCCACCTGACCAAGAAATTCTGAAATATATACAAGAGACTTGTATCAACCAACCCTCGGCCATGCTTCCTTCAGGCCTTGCACTTTGCCTCACAAAGTCTTTTAAGGTCTTCATGAAGCGCTCTAGGAAGAACATCCAACGTGCATGCACAGTGCCACATAAAGCAATTTCGTCCACTAAATGCACAATGAGATGTAGTTGACTTGTGAGAATGGTTCGCGAAAAAGTCTCCTCTACCAAACAAACCACCTCCACTGCCATAACACGCGCATCATCCAACGTGGCTGGATCAATTGCTTTGGAACTAACATATCTGAAAAATAAATAAATAGTACGTTATACCTCATGCACATTCATTTTGCAAGGTATAATGAAGGGTGATCTGACATGGATTTTACATACCTCACAAGCTCGCCCATCTTATAAATACATTTTTTCAAACTCTTATTTGCACAATAATTGATGCTAGTAGGTAGTATGAATTGCGCACATAAGAGCACATGTATGTATGGTTTATGGCATTACAAAATTTAATTTCAACGTACAAGATTTGAAAAACACTTACTTGGAGCATCTTGTGCCAATCGTGGGACTTCAACCCATATAGTTGCTCAACGTCTCTTTTCTTAGTGGTTGTAAAGGCTCTCTTCAATGATCTCATGCATCCAGTGGGAGTACGCAAAGTGGTGATGGCCTGCTTTACCTGCTTCTCCTCTTTCTTTGATATAATCCATGGTGCAAGCGAAAGACGAACGTGCCCACCCTCCTCTCGTGGCCAAGCTTGACGCATACGTCCTGTGACCCGCAAGTCCTCACGTACACTAACATTGTCTTGTTTACCAATAACATGTTCCCAAATACCAGATCCCACATTCTTGAAGATGTGCATGGGATCAAGAAGATGGTTGATCTTAAGATGGGTCCAATATGGTAGCCGAAAAAAATGGAGTACCTACACAAGGGATTGCTCTATGTACCTACACAAGGGATTGCTCTATGTGACCTTTAATCCAATTAGAGACTACACAAAACAAGATTGAAAAACATTACTATACATGTTCATGCCATCTCGAGGAAGAATATTTGTAGACTCCCAAATACGGTTCCAATCTTTTGCACGAAGTGTTTGTGGAGGAATGTTACTCTTACTAGCAACATATTTAGGATGATCTGAGGAGAGAAATCGATGATGATTATCGAATATGGTCTTATACAAACCGTCAACATACTCATGTACTAACGAACGGCCACAAACAGGACATGCATGTTTACCCGATGTTTTCAAACCTGTTAAAATATAAATAAAAGTTAGAATAATAAAGTCAATATTTATAATTAATATAGCCAATAGTATTAGAGTAGGGAGGTAATTAGAATTCTTACCAGAACAATCGCTGTATCCTGGAAAGTCATGCATTGTCCACATCAACACTTCTTTTAAGTCGAAGTGTCGAGAGGAGGGAGGCCTGCTAATGTCCACCACCACCGCAACACCTCTCCATAGTTCCTCCAACTCATCAATCAACGGTTCGAGATAAACATCCATATGCTTGACTTTATGTTTTCTTGGAATTAGAAGGGATAACATAAGATGTCCCTTCTTGATCGCCATTGATGGTAGAAGGTTGTAATTCACCAACACAACTAGCCACACGCTGTATGTGGTGCTTTTGAAACCAAATGAATTCACTCCATCCATACCTAGGCCAAGTCTCAAGTTTCTGGGCTCTGTTTTAAAGCTGGGCCACTCATCTTCAATATGCTTCCAAGCAGGAGTGTCTGCGAGAATTCTCCACATGCCATCATCCGATCGACGTGAGGAATGCCATGACATGAGCTTTGCTATGGATTTGCACTTGAACATGTGTTTGATGCGAGGAATTATAGGAAAGTGTCGCAAGACTTTACGAGGTACATCAAAACTCTTCACATCTGTTCTATACCTTGCTTCACCACAAGTGGGACAATGTCGAGCCTCCTTATGCGTCCCATGAAAGAGAATGCAATCATTGACGCATGCATGTATACGATCATAATCCAATCCTCCAAGAGATGTCACATAGCGCCTCGTTATGTCTCTTGAAGTAGGTAGTCTATTTCCCTTTGGAAGCATGTTTGATAATAGCCTGCATCCAATATCATCAATTAGTCCTAAATCCTAAACCTTAAACCACTAATTCAAATTTGCAAGTTAGAATGCTTACTTCAATAATGCGTCAAAACTTGCATTGCTCCATCCATAAACTGTTTGTATATTGAGTAGTTCAAGTGAAGCACGTAAAATAGAGAATGTGCACCCTTCAAAAACCGGTGTCGACGATGAAGCCTTGTAAAGATGCTCTTGTTCCATATCATCATTCTCCATACCTTTGGGATCATCCTTAAAAAGATTCCGCACCATATCATCAAACACTTCCTCTTCCACAACTTCGTGGGGTGCAGGGCTATTGTCATCCCTTTCCCACTCATCTCTATGCTATTGTCTCTTTCCTTTATGGGTTTGTCTCCGTCCTTTATGGGTTTGTCTCTTTCCTTTATGGGTTTGTCTCCGTCCTTCTCCTTCTCTGGTTACCATCTGGTGAACGATTCTGACAGGGGCGACAGTGGGCCTTTTATAAGGACACATTGTCGGAGATCGGTCGCTTTCAAAAAAAAATTTCGCAGGTCCCGTGTACAAATGCATGTATATCTGCGTGTATCCTGTCTGCACAGACTGTTCACGTGCATATACACGCGTTTCTGGACGGGTGTATACATGCGTTTCTAGACGGGTGTATACACGCGTTACTGTCACACCCATCACATGGCACATCTCCTTCTCTTTGCTTCTTTTTGTTCAATCTGCTATGAGCTTGCTTGCTCTTGTTGCCATTCATTTTCCTCTTCACAACTCCAAGTTGAGGTTTCCAAGTGTGGCCATAAATATGGCTATTGTGAGCTCCTTGAGCTCTAAATTGCATGTCTTTTACCACAGCATGCTTCATGAATGCATCCTTCTTGATACACAAGATGGATGTTGTGGTGATAGTGATGTAGTTTTTGAAGAGTTGTAGGAGGATAACTCTATAGTTCTGAGTGTTGTTGAAGATGTGAATTCTCTAGATAGTGATGTCAATTTGATAGTGGAAAATCATATGTGCGCCTAGCTTGCATTTATGCTTTGATGCAATCATGTATATACTTTTATTTTTACAGATTCTTTACGGATATTCTAGGTTCTTCATCCGATCCATTTACGTACAGCAATTGGCTGATGGAGATGCTAAATCATTTTGGGCGCCATCCTGGTCCAGTTGAGCTTACAGAGTACATGTATGCCCATCCCCCTCCTTCCATGCTTGGTGTCTATACCCCTACCGCGAGTATCCAGGGCACTCCACTGCCGTCTATGCCTACGAGTCCGACGAGACAGCATGCAGCTTCTCCTCTTCCATGCCCACCGAGGAGACATACCTCGTCCCAGACACTCACACACATCCTCCCAAGCACCATCACGTCAGGGCTCAGCCACCATCACGTACTCCCTCAGAGCCACCGTCACGTCAGGGTTCACAGCCACCGTCACGTAGACAATCCCCCAGTCGTGACCTTACCCGCAGCAGTAGGAAGAGTGGGAGTGGAGGATGCGGTGGGTGCTTTGGTGGGGGAGGTAGTAGGGCACGCGGTGAGAGAGGAGATAGAGAGAGAAGAGTTAGAGGAGACAGTTCGGAAGAGGAGGAGATGAGAGAGGTGGAGGGAGTGATCTGCTATGATGTGACGGATAGGGGCGGGATAGTGATGGATGCGAGGGAAAGAGGTAATGGAGTACATGCGTGGGATAGTATCAAACTTGTATAGAAATTGTTTTATTAAATTTAAAGATCAAAATAACCGATTAGTTGGGGAGATGATAGAGGCTGTACATAGTCGGTACCCCAATTCCCCACATGCTACATTCTCGGATGTATGGGGAAGGACGCGAATAAGGGAGATCTTAAGTAATAAAAGATCTCACCTTAAAAAACTCGCGTACGATGATGGGCTAAATGTAGCTGCGGGTGGCTATCCTACCGAGAAACCTGCCACTGTGCACAAACGCGAGTGGAAGGAGGCAAAGAAACGAGCAGAGGGTGGCGTGAAGAGCAGGCAGCATGTGGAGGCACGACGGATCCAGATGGAGACCATTGGATCTTCGCATTTCCGATCTGGCGGCGTCGAGTCATGGGAGGCAGAGTTCGTAAGTATCTTGCCACTTTATTTGATTGTTTACTTAATTCATTGATTCTATGATTGTTTTAATCTTACAAATTGTGTTGATTATGATACAGCGATGGGTTACGGGGAGGAAGCCCACAGCCCACGATACTGGGTATGCTCGCCGGCATAGCGATGAGGTTAGACTGGAATCAGTAGAGTTTTAATAATAAAATTGATTAATAAGATTACGCTTAGAACTCAAATAGTTAAATAATAACCTGAAGACTTCTTCATGAATAGATCAACGACTGTGCCTAATTCATGAATAGATCAACGGCTGTGCCTAATTCAATTAGGAAAAAAACGTTGATTCCTTCAAGTTAAGTTTGTTATAGTTTCCCTTCTATCTGGTTTATTCAGATGAAGGTTAGTTCAATCTTGACTTCGTTAGAAAAATTCGTTAAGAAATTCAAAATGGTGGAATCGTCCCCACTTTCCAGGAATGGAAAATTTTCTCGGTTTCGGTTTTTGGAATGACCACTAGCTTAGTCTTGTGTCCGGACATTCGAGGACGAGACCCTGAGTGGGAAACCCTGCCCCACACAAGAGGGAGCTGCTTCCACTACTAGCAATCCAAATCCGGTGCACGGAGGGAGCAATGGGATCTCACAGAGAGGTTGTCTAGACGCAAAGGGAACTTACAAACTTCTTCTAGGAAGAAACTTTTAGAGAAATTCTCCCTCCATCTGGATCCTATACAGACTTTTACAACAACCCCCACACTATCACTCTAACTTCACGGAGAAGAATTTCGATCTTGATCGACAGGAGTGTGATTAGACAAATCCATTGGGATTTTCAAAGAATGATTCCCTCACCCATGAACCCAATACTTGAGACACATCGCGACCATAGGAGGACCTTCAGTTAGTCCTACCACCCTAAGCACCATGCAATAGCTCTTGATGAGGGATATATTAGGATGAGGATAGAGAGCTATACACTCTCAGTTCTAGTACCAAATTTAGCTTTTCATCTTTAATTCCTAGCATTTCCATTTTTTTATGTAACTCACACATTGTATTAGATGGACTTGACGTAGTTATTTTGGTCTCATAAGTCAATTTGGCCTTTTGAAGGTGTTAATATATCTTTCTTTCTTTCTACTGCTTGCATCTCATAAGTCAATTTGGCCTTTTGAAGACGGTAATACATCTTTCTTTCTTGCTACAAATCAATTCTCTCTCTCTCTCTCTCTCTCTCTCTCTCTCCAATCGAGCTAGAGTACAACCCTCCATAGCTCTTAAGATATCTTTCTGTCTTTCTATAGCTCGCATCTCATAAGTTAGTTTGGCCTTTTGAAGACGTTAATATTTCTTTCTTTCTTTCTACACCTTGCTTCTCTCTCTCTCTCTCTCTCTCTCTCTCTCCAATCAAGCTAGAGTACCACCCTCCATAGCTCTTAACTAGCTTCCACACTAGATCAGATAAAACTTAAAAATACTCTCAATCCACTAGCTCTAGTAAAAAGAAGGTAATTACACAATGTTAGTGGGTACTATATTTTGCATTAAGCTCATAGCAAGGCTGCTTTGTAAAGTCAGTGTCCTCTTACAAAGATAGGTGCTCGTTTAAGCACATAAAGCAACTTACGATAGGAAGATGGGCAAAAAAAACCATGTTAACCAATGAAGTGGTCAACAAAGGTATCATTTATTTATTATCTCTATTCATAACTCAATAAAAATATAAATATAAATATTAAGTACATCATGGTATAAATATTTCTTCAACTAACATAGGCACCAAGTTATCAACGTCTTTCGTATCATATGAATTTGATGTTACTTTCCACTCATCCTCATCTTCGCTGCCTCTATATTTTGTAGTACATCATGTGTCAACCAACAAAGTCAATCAAGGATGCAACTTTATGGTGGAACCTCGATTAGCAATGGTATGATGCATATGAAACATTCTCTTAAAAACATAGATAAAGTCTGCAACACATGAAGCTTTGAATCTATTGCACTACTTTGTTTGAATTAAATCAAATGTAAACCAATTTCTTTCACTCTCACAACTGCCCAATGTGAGGTTGCTGTACAGATAAGACCAATGTTGCAATGTGCTAAAATTAAAAGGTCATGCTTCCATACTCCTTCCACCACATTGATACTATTACTCTTTCAATGGCATCCAAATTCTATGGATCTCCAATTGCACCATTTCTATTAGCAAACTTCACATACATATGAAATCCTCTTTCCCCTCATTTCTTGGCAATAACTAGCTGCAAACAACCTTGAAATTTGCACTAACCTCATTGTTTTCAGATTGACCATGAATCTAAAAACTTTCCCATGAAAAGGAGTAAGCATATCTGAATCCATAGAGTATTAGCTTGTGAGGTAATCTATTGGTGCTCTCCAAAAAAGAATGTCATATTCTTTGACCTCATGAATGTCCTTTAACATCAACTAATACACTTCCCCTATAACAAACTTTTGTATCTACAATTCGTAGCAATAAAACAAGTGGCTTCATAACAACAACTATCTTGTCAACATTGTGCCAAAATATTATTAAATGATTCAAAATTTACACACCTTGGGGCAATGAAAACATGCTTTGGGTTCTTTGCCACCCATAAGGTAGTTCAAACTACAACCAATCTCTCTAAATATAATATGCCCTGGTGAAAATCTTGTTGCATAGAATATTTCAAGAATTTATATGAGCATGTATGGAACAACATATGTGTGAATTGATACTCTATTGAAATTTAAAATATTATTTGTATCTATTCACATGGGTTGTACAAAAGACATCTTTCCAATGTGTTTCAACAATAAGTTTAAAGTATCTACAACACAAGCTAGGGAACCCATATAATTTCTAGATATTTAGATCGTATAGCAAGACCTACACCCTTATAATTTCATACATTATATCTAACTATTGATGTCATATTCTTACAGCACCCACAATAGCAATTCCTCTTATAAGGAAGTTCAAACAACTACCAATCTCTCTTATACATAATATACCATGGCAAATCTTGTCGCATATAATATTTGCAAGCATTTCTCTAAGCATGTACGAAACAAAGTATGTGTGAATTGATGCTCTCTAACAAAATTAACAATATTATTCGCATCTATCGACATCAATTGTACAAAACAATGACAAGTTTAAAATATGTGCAACACAAGGAACCCATGTAATTTCTAGATATGCAAATTGTATAGCAAGATGTGCATCCTTATAATTCAATGTATTATATCCAACTATTGATGTCAAACTCTTTGGTCCATGCATCTTGCTTTAAGAAATATAGAACCTCTACAATAGCTACTTATATTTATTAATGACTTTTTTTTCCCATCCATCAATTACAATGGTAGGCAAAAAATAAAAGACAATGCATTTCAAGGTAGATTTTGTTGAATGATTTAGTTCATCCAGATAATGAGTGCATGTTACATTATAATTAGGCTCTATAAAAACAACTTTTGCTAAAACAACTTTTGCTAAACTCATTAATGTATCCTAAAGTATTGGATTATGAATCACATTAAAAGGAATGCCACATGCTTGCATTCTTATGGGTCTAGCATTTCATTTCATGTTGACACACTTTTGGACCTAACCCCTTTAAGTCTATGAAAAGATTTTCTTGTATTCTCAAAACAATGTTTAAATTTTTCACATGTGGAAGCTCTAGGAGTCTTCTTTTAGCCCTAAACACAATCCTAGAACACGTTGATGCAAAACACAAGCAAGAGAGATGGAGAGAGATAGCTACGTTGTTTCAATATATTCATATAGTACAAAAAGGTATACATGTCTTGGCAAGCCTCCTTTGGCTACCCCTCAAAAGGTGAAAAACACAAGCCTTTGCTTCCCCTCAAAAGGTCAAAAACACCTAATCTATACCTAGTCTAATGACTCAATCCATCTAATCTATACCTAGTATAATGACTCAATCCACTAGGGTCTGAATACCCAAAAACGAGCCATGTGATTGCTATAAATAACACTTGGAAACATTTGCGGACTGACCAACCTGCTATCGACTAGATCCACAAAATATATGCTCTAACACATACTGCTCTCATCATGAGTCTTCCATGCCCATGCTAGCTGGACAAGCTCCTAAATCTAGTCCTAAAAATGTTCTTTATCTGTTTCCCTTCAAGGATCATCCCTGGGAATGAGCATACACATGTCTTGCACATGGCATCCCCCTCTGCGAAACTTAATGAAGAGATTCGAACTTCTATTCTTAGTTGAATATCACCATCCCATTGTCTCTTCATGGAATCCCAAACCTGCCATCCTTCCCTTCCTCGAAACCTTCTCATTGAAAAAATTTTCTGATCTTCTAATTCACTCCAAATTTGATGAAGATCTATGCATTTGTTCCATCTTGTCTGCTAGCCCTTCATGCCCTTTTCCTAAACACTTTCTTTGGTCTTCTTTCTATGAGTATTGAGATTGACACTCACTCCACCGCTTGAAGGATCATCCTCCCTTGGAACCATTACTTGAAAGCCCTTTCTCGTATGCCTTAAGTGACATTTATGGACTGGCCGACCAGATCCTTAGACACAAAAATATTTCCAAACTATCGACGCTTTTCGATAAGCTTCGTTTATACTAGCCAACAGGAACTAGTCCCATCTCAAAGTTTTCCATGCCCATGCTAATTGCACAAGTTCCTAAATCTGGTTCTAAAACTATTCTTTATCTATTGCCCTTCAAGGATAAGCCTTGGGAATGAGCATGCACATGACCTTCACATGATACATTTCATTACACTTTTGGACCTACCCCCTTTTAGTGTATTGAACGATTTCCTTGTATTCTCAAAACAATTTATCAATTTTCTTCACATCCTTTAAGTAGATGTTTGTTTACTATGACCACCAAAGGTTCTTCATCTATTCCAAGATTCAGTTAACATGGTTCTACAGAATGAATGCCAATTCTTGTGGTCTCAAGGCTCTTGTTTGCTAATCCTTTTTACTCTCTCCCTTATTTTTTAGACTTTTGACTCTCGAAGGCGTTTTTTTTCCATTTTGGATGAATGGGTCCTTCCCCCATTTCCTTACCTAGTCACACATGATGGGAGTTTCACCTAGCTACACACACATCTCTACTGTGACACCTCATTTCATATTCACACTAGTACTAACGATACACACACCCGAGTACCACAAGGAGATACTATTCTCCCAAATATTAGCCACATTTTAAGAGAGTGAATAAGCCTCAAGACGAACCCGACAAGTTAATAGATCCACTGAAAGGAGGGAACACCATACACAGACGAAACTGGGCACCACTTGTCATGGGTTAAGATCATAGTGACAGGGGGACGACGGCACGCCCACGTGGGACGTGGGAACACCGTCCCGATTAACTGCAGGCGCGGGACGGAGGCGGGACGTGACAAGGGGATGGACATCTCCATCGGCGGGGGGGGACGGCGGGACGTTGTCAGCCGGGGACGGGGGGACGTCTAACGGCGCAACGGCTACAAAACTCTAGCCGTTTTTTTTCGGGCAACGGCTACTAGCCGTTGGCGGCCGGCCGTTTGAGAGTTTGAGAGAGAGAGAGAGAAGGACGGAGAGAGAGAGAGAGAGCTGCCATATGCTTTATAATGGGCTTATGCTACTCCTCTTCTACTCATTGCTCAAGCCTTCCATGATGTACCTCTAGGCTCTCCACCATCTCCCTCTCCTACTCAAGCTTTCCTCTCCACTATCTCCCTCTCCTACTCCACCACCTTCCTCTCCACCCTCTCCTACTCCACCACCTTCCTCTCCACCCTCTACCTCTTCTCCTACTCTACCCTCTAAGCTCTCTCCACCCTCTTCTACTAGACTACTTCAATCTTCCCTCTACCTCTTCTCCTACTCTACCCTCTAAGCTCTCTCCACCCTCTTCTACTAGACTACTTCAATCTTCCCTCTACGTCTTCTCCTACTCTACCCTCTAAGCTCTCTCCACCCTCTTCTACTAGACTACTACTAAGTTACTAACTATTCATGGCATCCTCATCTCGTGCGGGCGGTAGGAGTAGAACGGATGGGTGGTCATGGTGGGATGAGGTCAACTTCGAGCCTCCTACTCATGCAGGGGGTGCATGTCCATGGACATGCAAGCTTTGCCCATATAAGCGTGTGGGTGGGGCCAATAGGGTGAGGGCCCATTTGTTGCACATGAGGTGAAATTTTGTGAGCGGGTCACACTGGAGATAAGAAAGGAGCTTCTTGCAAAGCTTGCCGCCCATCAAGCTTTGAATGCAAGCCAAAGGATGCGTGGAGTGGATCCCAACACTTATGTCACTCCAACCCAAACATTAGGTTCTACATCGGGTGGTGGTGCATCTTCATGTACCCCTCTACCACGTCCTCCTCGTGGCACTACTCGTGGCTTCACACAAGCCGCCTTCTCAATGCCGCAACCTAGTCCACCCTCTCTCTCTCGTCGGCAAAGTACTCTTGAGGGGAGTTGGGATCCCAAAAATAAGGAGGAGGTTGATGCCGCGGTGGCCCGCTTCTTTTTTCATGACCACATTGCTTTTCGTGTGGCACGGTACATATTTCACTCACATGATTTCATCATCATGTCTCACGAGTCACGATTCACGGGTCACCATTTTGCCATTCTAATTACTTACCCTCTTTTTTTTTGAAATGATAAATAGGTCCGACTACTTCAAAACGATGGTGAAGAAGATTGGCGAGTACGGTCCTCACTACACACCTCCATCCTCCGAAACCTTGCGGACCACTATGCTTGACAAGGAGAAACCCCTTGTTGAGCAAGCGGCGGCAAACACAAAGAGACAATGGGCTCGCAATGTAGTCTCTTTGATTGCAGACGGATGGAGTGACACGTGAAAAAGGTCTATCCATGGCCTTGTGGCATACTCACGGGGGGAGATGTACTTTGTCTCCTCACATGATGCTTCAGGGATGGGAAAGAGTGTGGATGTACTTGCTGCTAAGTAGAGTAGTGCTGTCGAGATTATCGGCCCCGAATGTGTGATCGGTTTCGTCACGGATGGTGAGGCGACAAATAGGGCAGCGGGAGCTATTCTTGAGAGTATGTATCCTCAAATCACCGTCTCTTTTTGCATGGCACATTGTCTCAATAATCGTTTGAAAGATATTGGGAAATTGTCATGGATTGAATCGGTGATTGATGATGCATGTGCAATTGTGACCTTCATCAACAATCACATACCTTCGATCCGAGTTTGGGAAGAGGTCCACAAAGGTCCTTCTCAAGTACTCGGACACTCGCTTTGCATACAACTTTCTTATGTTGCATCGCTTGAAGGATTGTCAGGGTGCCGTGCAGCAACTATTCATCAGTGTGAGTTTTGCTCCTCATCTTTTGCACGTACACAGGTAGGGATTTCATGCAAGAAAAAGGTCGACGATGCTGATTTCTGGGAGGACCTCAAGCGCACTGACGCCATGGTGCATCCCATTGTCCACTTGCTCAGGATTGTTGATGCTATGCAGCCATGCATCGGCAAAGTATATGAAGCCATGGACCAGATGATAGAGAGTCTTGAGAAGCTTGAGCCAGACGTAGATAGATATGAGGAGATCCGCTCGCTTTGTGTGACGAGATGGAGCTCATATTCCTCTCCTTTACATGCAGCTGCTTTTATGGTGGACCCAGAATTTCAGGGAAAAGGACAGGAGGGTGATAAAGAGGTGAGCAACGGTTGGAGACTCATCTTGGATCGCCTCACGCCGGATGCAAAAATCAAGCGCAAAATTAGAGACCAGCTCTCTAATTACAGGGCATTTCAAGGCTCATATGGATGTGCAGATGCGCAGCAGGACAGATTCAAGGTTGGTGCAGCATTATGGTGGGAGGACTTCGGATCAGATGGACCAAAGCTACAACAGTTGGCGATCCGGATCTTGAGCCAGTCCGTTAGCTCTTCTTGCCTAGAGCAATTATGGTCCTCCTACAGTCACATTTCATCAAAGAAAAGAAATCGGCTTGGAGTGGAAAGAGCTAATGATCTTGTCTTCATTAGCGCAAACTTGCGCATGCTAGGCAAGAGTGAAAGATGCAATGCCGATACTTTTACACAGTGGGAGATGGAACAAGAGGAGGCAGCTACAACTATTGCACAGGAGGGTGGGACAGATGGTTCTCATCATGAGCCTTCATCGAATGACACAACCCCCATCCACACTTCACGCACTCATGATCATGAGGCTAGCACCTCTCTTATTGGGAGCGCAGAGTATGAGAGCGAGTGACTTATATTTTGTATCGTCTAGGCCCCAACATCTTTTGAGTATATCTATTTAATGTTATCAACTTTAAAGTCTTTCTTTTCCGACTTTGCAAGTCTTGACTCTTGACTCTTGCACCTCGTAGCGTAATTTAATTTTAAATGTAATGTGTATCATGATTCATAACTTTTGGAGTTAGAAAGCTTGTTGTTATTGATTGATTAATCTTGATTCTTTACTCCTCTAAAATTAACAATTTTGAGTGCCGTCCCCACCCCCCGTCCCCGTTCCCTACCTTTAGCCGTCCCCGTCCCCTGGTAACTATGGTTAAGATACTCCAATAGCCACTGTCCCTGATCCATAGCTTGAGCTGGCATTGCACAGAACTGTCTTTGCAAAAGGTGTCCTCAAGTATACTCAAGGGGATTTGAACCCAGGATCTCAAGAATGAGGGTGGAGCTCTTGCAAAGTTGTTTTGAAGCGAGCGCATGAGCGACGCGTAAGAGCCGTTTGAGAACAGGTGTCGTTCATGCACCCCCCCTCTGCATGCTGAAGCTTCCATCTCCCCTACTCTGTTTACCATCTCTGGTTTTCCTACTGAGCCGTTCTTCGCTTTACCCTCTCCCCCCGAGAGGGGGGAACTCTGTGCTGTGATGTCTCTTCAGGACATCGTCCTCGCACGCCACCCGCAAAGGTGCTGGCCCTTCGTCCCTGGTCCTCCATCAAGTGCCTACGAGGCTCCTCGGTGGCTCACTCTCCACTAACAAGTCGCCTGCTCCGCCCCTCCATCAGCAAATCGGTTCTGGAGGCCGTCGTGATTCTGAAGGAGCTCTTGGGTCGCATCGCGATGTCACCACTCAGGGGCATCTTGGCCCTGCTATCAACGGTCACCCGGCATCTTTCGCTGATGCTGTCCGGCTCCCTACAGCCGCATGGTCGCTCTCAGGTCATGGTCAATCATCGTCCCCCCCCAGGTTTAATCCTCTGATTAATCTGTCGCAGAACCCGACATTTGAAGAAAAAACTCGTGAGTTTGATGTTGATTCAGATGGTGCTGTAATATGTGATGATGAGGAGTTGGCGGCATGGCAGGACCACCTGTCTTCCCATGCTTTGATAGGTCTTTGTCATGGGACGAGACCCCCGGTTGATACTTTGAAATTCTGGATTAAATCTAACTGGGAACAGAAAGGGATTAAGGTAGCTTCTGTTCAGCATCTTCCAAATTCTTACTATATGTTCCACTTTGAGGATCCTGTAAGTGCTTCTTCTGTTATCAACAGCGGCCAGTGGATAATTAGAAACACCCCCTATCGTTTTTTTCAGATGGTATGACTCCTTTGATCCCAAAGGCCCCAAACCCACCAAAATCCCTGTCTAGGTGGAATTGACTGATATGCCCACTAAGTATTCCATATGGGCCAAGAGGATTGGGGGTTCTGTAGGAAAAGTTCTAGGTCAAAAACCTTTTCAAGTCGTCAATCCCCAATGGGTGCATCAAATGCTAATTGAAGTAGACACCGCCAAATCCCTTAAAGAGAAAGTTCCCTTGAAAAATAGAGAGAGCCATATTATTTATTTATGAGCAAACCCTGACCTATAAGAACCTTCCGAACGCTTGTTTTAACTGTAATAAGCAAGGGCATTTGATCAGGGACTGCCCTGAGCTCCAACATCTTGTCGTTAGTGATAAAACCCTGGCCAAAGATGAGACCTTTGTTCTGCCCCAAAAAAAACATGTGTCCAAGTTTAAAAACAACAAAGCTAATTGGCATATCCCAGCCAACAGATTTGCCCCCCTCCTAGCAGAGGTGCAAGATGGTCTAAACATTCAGTTTCAGGTCAAAGAGGCCCCGACCTCAGCCCTTATAGGTGCTGATCAACCCTCCCCGAGAAGGGTCCCTAACAAGGACCGAGTGATTTTCAGCCAAGATCTTGATTCCCCTATGGAATCAGATGAGGATTTCATTGACAAAACTCAATGTATGGATGAAGCTTTCAAAGCCCAACTTGATGAAGAAGATGCTGCCATGATGAAGAGGACGTCCCTCTCACCTATGAAACATAACGAGGAGGGTGACTTCTCTCCCCTTCTCTTGGGTTCAAAAATGAAGAGGAAAAAGGATAAAAATCAAGAAGCCCTAAGAACCTCCGTGTCCGCGGGTAAACCTGCCAAAACCATTAAAAAATGATGTCTAGTAAATTGCTCTCCTTCAACTGTAAGGGGCTCACGAACCCGGAAAGGACTGTAGCCATCAATAGTTGGTTAAAGGACTTAGCCTTTGATTTTGACCTTCTTAGTTTACAAGAGCTAAAAATCGGGGATCCTCAGCTGCATATGAACCTCCAAAGAATCTCCAAAAATGCTCGGTGGTTTTTTACCAACCACCACTCTGGGAGAGGTGGGGTAGCTATTGGCATTCACATGAAGTGGGATCATGCTATTTTAGATGCTTGGTCTGATGTTAATCACTGTTGGACTGCGGTGAGACTGGGCAACCCTTTCAACTTCACTTTGGTTTCTGTTTATGCCCCGTGCTTGGCCAACTTGAGAGCGTCTACCTGGCAGTCTATCATTAAGATTGTGGGTCCCATTTTGCTTGTTGGTGATTTTAACATGGTTGAATCCCAGGGGGACAGAAATAGGTTTCTGGGTAGAACCATCAGTGGTCATGAAAAGGTTCAATGGGATTTGCTTAAGGTCGATAAGGATCTCTCGGACCTTTCTATGAAAACTGGATTCTCCTGGTCTAATAATCAAAAAGGTTCCTATCACAGAGCTACTAGATTGGACAGACTTTATGCCTCGGGTAGTCTGATTGATATGTGCTTAAAGATCAATTGTACCACTGATTCCTCCCTGACCATCTCTGATCACCTCCCTCTGATTTGTAAGCTCTTTAGGCCAGGCCAAAGGTAGGGCTGGTTGGCCTCATCTTGACCCCTCCCTCTTCCGTCTCCCGTGTATCCAACAAATGATTAAAGTCTCCATAAATCACTGAGGCTTTCAGTCATTTCTCCTCCCCCTCCAAGGGATGGGAATGTCTTGTCAATAAGGTTCATTCTATCTGCAAGGAGCATAAGCTTAAAGTTTTTACGATTCGGCTGAATCGAAGAGTCCAGATCAGGAACCAGATCCAGGACATATATCTTTCTAAAAAAGGGATTTTAGATCAATCTTTGATCGAGCTTAAGAATCAACTCAGACTTGAAGAGTTGTTGGCAGCTAAGGCCACAAGATTGTGGTACAGAGAGGTGTGGGCTGGGAAAATTGACACACCTCACCCTAAGATGTTTGCTCTCCTCTCAAAAGGAAAAAAGTTAGGGATCTTATTCCTATGGTCAAGAAGCCCAATGGTTATTCAGCTGCCGATGATGTGGAAAAACTTGCAGGTCATCAAGGATCACTTTTCTAACTTGTTCTCCACAGCCCAGCCTCCCTCTCAGGAAGTTACTGCTGCTGGGGCCAAGATTGCTCTCATTAGGAAAAAGGTTGTAAGCCCCGCTTTAGCTCTCAAGCTTGACGCCCCCTTCTCTGAAAAAGAGGTCAAGGAGGCTATCTCTCATCTCAAAAAGAGGAAATCTCCAGGTGAAGATGGGATACTTAATGAATTCTTTCTTGCTTTTAAAGATGAGCTGACCCCTCACATCCTAAACATCTGAAGGGAAGCCATGAAGAAAGGAGGTTTGGCTGAAAGGACCAATATGGGGGTCATCAAACTGATCCACAAAAAAGATGAGAAAGAAGATCTTGGAAACTGGAGACCCATAACATGTCTATCTTCCCTCTACAAAGTTTTTGCTCATATCCTCACTAGTAGAATCAACCCCTATATGGATGAATGGATCCTCAAAGAACAAAAGGGATTCATTAGGGGTAGGTATATTCTTGATGCTATCATTAGCCTTTGGGAGGGCATGGAGCATGCTGAAAACTCTGGGCAGAACTACATCTTTCTCAAAATAGACTTTGATAAAGCCTATGATAGAATTGATTGGTCCTTCCTCTTCCAATCCCTTCAAGATATTGGCCTCAACAGGAAGTTCATTAAGTATGTCCAAACTTGAAGCCTTTCCTCTTAGGAAATCTATCAAGCAAGGCTATCCCCTCTCCCCCCTCCTTTTTGCTATTGTTGCGGATGCCCTGGGTTGGTTGGTTAACAAGGAACTAGCCAGCAACAATATCAAGGGTATTGAGGTTCCCAACAGGTCTGACCCTTTATGCCTTCAACTTTTTGCTGATGACACTAATGTGCTTCTTCGGAATGAAGTGCAGACTGCAGCCCACTTCATGTCCTGCCTTGAAACCTTCTGCCTGGCCAGTGGCTCTCAAATAAACCACTCCAAGACCAGCTTCAGAGTGTTCGAAGGAGTGCCCCCTCCTTCGATCCTTGACGCTGGCTGTAAGATTATCCCCGAGGGTGTTGTTTTCAGGTTGCTTGGTATCCCCATGGGCTTTAACATCTCTGCTAAACAAAGGTGGGACTATGTGCTTAATAAACTAAAGATTCACGTCAAGAAATGGAGCCACATTAACACCGGGGTTGCCTCCCGAGCCTTTGTCCTCAATCACTTCATCATCCCCTCCGTCGTTTACTTCCTGGCCTGTAAGAGGCCCTCAGAGACCCAACTCCAATCCCTTAACTCTATCATGGGTAATTATCTATGGGGGGGTCCCTTGACAGGAAGAGGATCAGCAAAGTTGCTTTTAAGGTTTGTTGCTTAGATAAATGGGGGTGACTTATGTGACTCATCCGAAATGTTAAACAGGGAACAAATCAGTAACAAATTCATCTTGCCTCAGGGTGGAATTGAGCTTGTAATGCAGAGGTGTAATTCTCTCAAGGTTTCCATTCCCTCGGGGCTGATTTGTGACTGCAAAAACTTTTCTAAAGCTATTTTGTGGGGGTGTTCTAGCAACCTTGGCAAGCTGCCTAATGGTTTTCATGCAGGCAACCTTGTTCTCAAACTTAACAATAGATGGTCCTTGTCCTGGAACAAGCATCAATGGGCCTTCCGCTTCAAGTTAATCTGGGCCTTTGCTCAAGAAAGGAAACATGCCATTTTGGCCTGGCTGGTCATTGATAAAGCAACCTGGACCCTTGACAAGGCTATGAAGATAGATCATGGAAATGGTCTTTGTGCCCGCTGCAAATCCAAGCTTGAAATTGTCCCCCATCTTTTCTTCTCCTGCCCAGACACGAGTCAATTCTTAAGTGTTCTGAACAAAGCTTTTATGAAAATTAGGAACACCCCTCTCAGTTGGAAAGAAGTCCTCCTTGGAGAATGTCACACTCTTGACCCCTTTACGTGGCAGTCCGTCAGAATTCTTCTTTTATGGCATGTTTGGAATCAACGGAATGAAGCTCTTTTAGAAATTAAAACTAATCATCACTTTTATCTCTTTCTGGATAGTACACTCAAGCTAATACATCAGCTGCAGCCTAGAGGTGTTCCTATGGAGGTTGATCGTTGGCAGGACCTACCATGGAGAAAATGGAGGAAGTTTCACGGATCCACGCATTGCAAAAGAAAGGAAAGCATGCTTCAAGGTCTGGCCCATGAATGTCAAAGAAGGCTTCAACACTTTGATTTCTACATCCAGGCATCGGAAAGCTTCCTAGGGGTTCCTTAATCCCTCCCGGGCTCAGTCGACTGTTCATGATGTTTGATCAGCCCCCCTCACTGAATAAAAGCCAGTCTAACTTCATCTGGGCCTTGTTGGCCGCAGCCGAGTTCATCAGGATGTTCATAAAGTCTTGTTTCTCCAATCAACTCATCAATTTCTGTTTTGGTCTACTGTTTCAGTTCTGTTTCAAACGTCATAGAAGGTTTAGAGTTATTCCCTTTACCTGCAAGGTTTAAAAGTTTGCGGTGTCTACCCATGGACCTTCCTCATGGGAACTTGTAACCTTACCTTTTTTTAATATATTCCGCTGTTTTAACTAAAAAAGTTGTTTTGAAGAAGAGAGGGTTCTCTATTTAAATTTAAAATAGAAGCTACTCGGATGGACATGAAATCGAAGGCTTCGAATCGCCGAGTCTCCTACTGTAAACAGGACAGCTATTTAGAGGAAAGCGGTGTACGTGTATGTTAACCTGACTACATCGTATAATGGTCATTCGTCATATACTAAAAATAAAAAAAACATTCCGCCATACTTTTATTATCTTACACAATTAATTAGCAAACTAATTATGCAAATTCGCATCAAGGACAACAGACAGGAATACCAATGTGCACTGAGATAGTAGTACCCCCAACGCATGAATACTGGCGCCGAGCAGAAGGATCGCTTACTTTTGATACAAGAACGGACAGCATCGGCGGTGCAAGAGGGGAGGGAAGAGGGAAGGACCTGGGAGAGGCAGAGCTCCCTTCAGTCTCAGAGAGGAGTAGCAGCTGATAATAGCGCCGGCCTGAACAAAGCATGTGACAAGCTCTATATTCGCCGTCATCGCTTTCCGTGCTCCTAGGAGGATGCGGGAGACGGCAGCCACTTTCCATCGCCAGCCCCCCAGAGTTGGAAAGAAGAGAGCTCTCCCCATCGTGCCGTGCCCCCCCTCACATGGCTATGGCTCGCCCCTTTTGTCCTGTCAAAACAAAACAACAAACATCGATCAAATACAGAAAATAGTTGTTCCATACATCCTGCAAACATTTGCATTTATCAAACAAATGCAAATGTTCAATGCTAGTGATAGGTCGACCTATAAATCAAATCGAATGCGGCTCCTAGAGCTGAGGCTCGCGTCGCCACCAAGCACGATGAGGTGCCGCCATTGGAGTGATAAACTCGAGAAAGACATTGCTGTTCGGCGGTAATAGAGCGGCGAAGACAAGGGTTTCGATGGGGGCCAACGTTCAACTCAATCAGCCCTAATCTCTTATAAAACGCAAAGCAACAAATAACCGTGTCAGTTCAGCAGAAGAGATGATGGACCATGGTTGCGACTCAGAAGCAAGGAGTCCAAAGACCCGGGTCCCGCAAGGGGGCGCCCCGCTCACGTGAAACTCACACCTGGCGTTCGCTTTGCGGTTTACGAAATTTATGGGCATCCGTGAAGCTGGGACTGGCGGCGTCGTGAAAATGGAATGCTCGCGGCTAGTGTCAGAAATAAACTTTTTTTCTAACCAGTGAAAAAAAGGATGACCTTAAAGGCCAATCGGTTTTTATTGAAAAAATGCATAGATTAATCGGTTTTATAACTAAAACTTTAAAATTTTGATTCTTTAAATTCAAAGCTAGGCAAAATTATAATCGGTTTTATTTCTGACACTGGTCACGGCAAGTGTACACGGAATCTTTAAGCATACATGAGTTTCGTCACACATGTAGGATGGTTATTAAAATTTAATTTATGTGTATATAGTGATAAGGGTATTTATTGACGGTACTTGTATGTGGCTATGTGCTCGAAAAAAGCATATTTTTCAATCAGCTTTAAAGTTGATAAGTAGAAAATGGTAGGTCATGCATATCACCTTTCTTTTTGGCTAAGTTTACAAAAACAACAATAAAAGAAATTATATGGATATTCTTAGGAATTTTGGCTAAGATCCCAATCTTGTTACATATGATGATTGCCTCTAAAAGTGATGGATAAGGGACCTATGGATGCAATGCTCACCAAAAATATGGCTTTTCAAAGGGAGTATATGTATATATATATATATTCTATATAGAAAATGAAAAATAAGCCTTAAAGAAGAGGATAGAGGTATGGGGGAGGAGGGCCAAAAAGAGTTGGTAGGGTTCTCTCAAAGCACACATGAATGTAATATGTGAGCAACACCGGCAGCTATCACATTCCCCATGATGTAGCTAAGGATAGTGCAATTTCTGGTGGATATGAATGCACATTATATGAATGCACATTTAGAAGCATACATCAATTCCTCTCCTTCCTTATAAAAGCATAGCTAAATCTTTCATCATCCATAGAAAATAAATTGCAAGCAAAGCGAGGGATAAACCTCACAACATTATAAACGTCACTTGGGAGCTCCAAGCCAAGTTTAAGAAAGCATGAGCTAATTTTAGCAGGGAAAATAATTGTTTACATTTAACATCACTTATAAGTAATGTTTAGAGTGACATTAAATGTCACTAAGCTAGCTAAAGTAAGTCCTAACATCAGATGCGAGCTCCATTTCCCCCAAATCTTTTTGTGGGGAGTGGGGACTAGGGAGTTTAATATCCAACTCCTTCACCACTCTATGCAGATGAGCTCGTCTCTTTCTCACCTTCTAGCACCTGCCTCACCTCTCTCTTCTCTACCCTCTCTTCACATGGATCCACAATGAGAGTTCTTGTTAGTTATCCTCTCAAGATCATACAAGATTATCAATTTAATGGGGAAAAATTAAGGGATGCAATGGCCACAATCCAAAATGCAATGATTGAGAACAAATAGAAGCTACTATTGATATAATGAGGGAGAGGCATATCAGTAGGCCATCAAGGAGGTTCCCTTTTTTTCTTTGGTTGATGCATGACTATCTGGGGTTCTCAGAGTGGTTAGGTACAAACATGAACTTTCTAACTTTAAACTTACCTAATAAATAGACATATGAGAGTCACCCTATCAATAGGCCATCAAGGAGGTTCCCTTTTTTTCTTTGGTTGATGCATGACTATCTGGGGTTCTCAGAGTGGTTAGGTACAAACGTGAACTTTCTAACTTTAAACTTACCCTAATAAATAGACATATGAGAGTCTTACCCTATCTCTCAATCATGTTAATTTTATAATAGGTTTTACAATCGATGGATATCATCAATGTCTGATTTGTGAACCATCACTTGTTTGACAAAGACCCTCTACACTAAAGAGGGTGGTGTATGACAAACATTATCAATTTCTTCACGCTTCACATCCCTGCAACGTGTACCACATGATGTTCCACCATTTGTGAGTGATGAGAAGTAGAGATTGGTTTGAGGCATGGAGAAGTAGCCTAAATCCACCACCGGATGGGATATCAAGACATACAATCTTCTTTGGACTTCCATATTGGTGTGTTGAAGATCAATCATGTCTTTTTAGAGCCCATACACATCTTTATGTGGATAAATATTTGGAACCATTTAATTGGTAAAAGAGATATCAAGGGTGCAAGGGATGACTTATATAAGGTTGTTCACCTTCAAACTACATGGCCAATTATAGATGAGGGTGACAACATGGTCATACCAAAGCCACCATGGACATTAACCAAGCGTGATTGCCTCTTTTGGTACACCAATGAGAGTAATGCATTCATTGGAAGACGGTGCCTTCACAAAGACCAAAAAGAAAGGAGAGGTGAAATTATTTAGCCCCAAGACACATGATTGTCACAACATATTACAGATATTCAAATATTATTTCATTCATTTTCTCTTTATGGTTGTTAACCCCTAGGGTGGTTAACACCTAGGATGACATTGAGTCTCATTGACCACTCTAGGTGTAAATGCACATTGTACACAATGTATGATTTATTTAGCACTACACATTGGGGTGGTTAACACCTAGGCTAACCACTCTAGGTGTACATGCACATTGTACACATTGTATGATTTATTTAGTGTGCTCCACATTGAACACATTATATTATTTACTGGCTGCACATAGCCTAAGGTATTTTCTTTAGGTAATGGGGATGATGGGCTTGTCCACACCTCATTGGTTGTTTTGTGTGATTCTCCTATGCTTTCCATGTAGCATATGGATAGCCTTGTTTTTGCTATATAATAAGAGCATAGGTGAGGAAGAGCTCATTCCCCTCTACCCTAGAGTTGGAATCCACTCTTGTGTCTTGTCCTTGAATGAGAGTGTGAGCTTGCTCTTGTGAAAAGTCTCCTCTTGTTCCCATTGCCCTCTTGTTAGTTCTTGTGTGAGAGAGAGTGTGTGTTCCAAGGGTGAAAGATCTCTTGTCTCTTATTCTTACCATGTAGCTAGTGAAAAGGTAAGGTTGTTTTCCAAGAGGGATGATTGTGCCCTTGAGGGTTTGCATCTCACTTGGAGGAATATGGGGAGAGTGTAACCGTACTTTCTTGGGTTCCTTGTGTGTGGAATGGTGAGAGAACTTTATGTGTGAGTGAGCCCTTAACCTTATCCTTCGGATTGTTTATGGTGTTGGAGAGAGGGAACTTATGTCAAGGGATGTATATAATGCTTGGATTAAGATTTTTTGTGGTTTCTTATTCCTTAGTTCATTTCAGTCATGAGGGTGCTAGGTAGTGTAGGTTTTCTGCAACTTTGTCTCTCTCTTCATCCCTCATCCCCCGAGAGCTTGTGTGAAAGCCAAGAGTTTGGGGCTCAAGCCTCCTCTGCATCTTCCATCAACGTGCAAACACCTGAGAGCACAAAAAGGCTACACATTGTGTTCAATGTCGGGACAAGTTTGCAAGGAGACAACATCTTCAAAGGTGAAACTTACTTTTCAAACAAGCTTCGTAAGAACATACACATGGAGGTGATTTTTAGGACAAGTTTTACTACAACCAAACAAGTTGGTATGGAGATGGTATGAATACACTCTTTCTATGCCATTTGGATGAAGTTAAAGACACATTTATGATAAGAACTTTTGCCTATGGAGGTTGGGAAAAATGCCACAACTTTTTGAGAAAATTTTCAAGCATTGAATGAGGTTATGATTCCATAAAAGTATACATGAATCATACTTACCAAAGATTACCCCGTCAATGCTTAGTTTCAATACATAATATGCTTTCGATACACATTCTACTAGGAAATGCATTGAGAGATAGTGGCCTTTTCTAGTAAAAAATCATTTTGAAGTATAATTAGCAATACACACTATAACAAAAAGAGGGGTTAGAGGCAGTTATAGCATGGATTTTACAAAAGTATTTGTAAAAGTGTCAGGGCATAGTGGAGAAACAAAACTAGAATACTTGGCCACACCTAGGCCTTACTTAGGAACACCAAAACGCATGCATGCAAGAGTACCCAAGTTTCGTGTTTTCATGTATACATATGTAGAATAAAGAGTGAGAGATAGTTCATCTCAAACTATTCAAATCGTGTGCATTCGTAAGCACGTGTGCTTGCTTTCTGGGCATCTCCCTATACGACCTACATTAGATTGGCTAGACATTTGCACTTCACTTGAGAGAATATTTCCATATAAATATCTTGCTTGCCTACGCATCATCATTTCCTAAGAGCCCCATATTTGCATGCATGTGATGCGTTCGATAGCTCATGAATCGAAGTGAATATAGTAGAGCTACGACAAGAGTTGGAGAGGGTTGCATAAGAACCACCTCTCTCGAGGTCTACGGTAGAGATACAATTAAATGTTTGTAAGGCTTATGAGACTGAATATAAGTGATGCATGGTAGGTAGAGATGTAAGATGATTGTAAATTGATGGTAATTAACACATGCAGACTAGTTGAGCCAACCCTTTCATGAGAGGGAAGAAGAGTCACATATGCATAAAAGTGGGGTGTCCATGAGGAAGAGGGATTCGATAAAGGAAAAGGAAAGACATCTTCTCGTAATAGGGGGGATGAGTTAATAGAGAATAGAGATAGGTTTCTCTCGTATATGGGATGATCCTAGTTAAATTGTTCCCCGCAATGGACTTATCTATTTTTATATAGATATTTTTTATCTATATTACTTTTTATTTAGTTGATTTATGGTGCATGTCTCTCTCTATATATATTACAACACCCTTGGGAGCATGACCATAGTGTATATAAGCCTCACAACACCCAACTAGGCTTATATACATGCATCACAAAGTGGTGGTAGAGTTTTTAATTTGGGAGAAGGTCCTACTCCACATAGTCGGGAGAGGTAGCATTGTATAACATGGATGCAACCATAGCTCAGGAAAGGCCACAAGGTAGAGTCTTGTGCATGTGTGATATTCTGTGTAGCCAACCTTGAGGTTTCTTTGTCTTCATGGTTATTCAGGGAAATCTATGAGCTCAACCTTATAGGAATGCTTTCTTTTAGGACTAATTTAGGAACTTTGAATTGATATGTTTAATGATTATGCTCGATGGATATAGTGAGTAAATATGAGGGTCAATATGAGTTATTGGTAATGAGGTCATATGGGATGTTGTGATTCAAGGAATAGTAGACGAAGTCTTTGTTAATTGTGGGAGCCTATGTGTGTATGTATGTATCAATGTGATGGTAACAACAACTCGGGGGGTGCACTACTTAGAAACCCTATGTATCACATGCATTCAAGGGGTATTAAAAAAACCTCTTACTTGCAAATTTTTCATGAATAAAATGTCTCTTTTTTCTTTATGGACTTGTGGATTTTTAAAAAAATTGATTAAAAACACCCCTTCTGTAAATGTATATATGTAAATTTACCTTAAAATTTTAAATTTAAAAACCCTTCATTTGAATTCACATGGTATACCTACATTTATTTTATGGTGAACAACAACCAGCCTAGCTATTGCTTGATGTTTTATTTCAAGTATGCATGTCTAGTTGAAAATTCTATCATAGTATGCCAGGTTGATGGGCATGACAAGCCATGGATTTAAACCATTGTGTATGCGGTGTTGGTGTATTAGAGTCTTGAAGTAAAAATTTTGGCTTGAAGGTCTAAATATAAAAAATGAGACCTTAGAATGGATTTATATGAAGGTTTTGTTTAAAAATAAAATAAATGTAGCTTGCCTCTTATAGCATTTTGGATGTAGCTCACCTTTTATGACATTTGGGATTTAATATAATTAAGATTTCAGGAGTTACTATGTTTCAAATGTATTTTCATATATCGATGTGTCTGTTTGTACAAATTAGAACTATCCTCAATATATTTAATTAAATTTAATGCCCGAATCTGTCCCAAATTTTGATTCAAATGTATTTTCATATGTCGATGTGTCTGTTTGTACAAATTAGAACTATCCTAAATATATTTAATTAAATTTAATGGCCCAATCTGCCCCAATCTGCCCACCGTCGTTGAGTGCCAAAAATAGCGTCTTGAATATTTTTTTACCAACGTTTGCAAAAATAGCGACACTGATTTTTTTGTCACCGCTGCTGATGAGTAGCAAAAATAGTGACGCTGATGTTTTTATCAGTGCCGCTGAGCGACGCAAATAGCGATGCTAATGTTTTTTGGCAGTGCCGCTGAGCAGTGAAAATAGCATCAAAAAAATAGCAATGCTACTCCAAAAAACTATATGTATACACAAAATGTTCGAAACTATCTCTCTCGAGAAGTCACCCATCCCATTTGTGTTCTCGAACAAGCTTGGAGTTTCTAAAAATGGTCACCTCTTGTGAATACTTTGTGCAAGACTTTTTTCCTTACTTTGTTTAACATCTAAATACAAGCACATCTACTCTTTTTACAAAAAATTTATTCCCTTCTCTTCCCATGTCCCTCTACTCTTTTGATAGAAACGTTTTACCTCCTCTTCCCATGCCCACTTTGAGGGGGTGCCTTGAGAGTTTATCCCCACTTACTTTTTTATCTCTCGACTCTATTAATTAAAAAAATAGTGGATTAGTAAAAATTTTAAAAAATCAAGAGTTTTTATTGATGTTTTGGGTGATGTTTTTGACTATTTTATGTGCTCAAGACAAAGTTTTACAAGGATCTTATGTGGATAAGACAAGAAAAGAGGATTCTATGCAAAACAATATGTGAATAGGACAAGCAAGGATCTTATGTGGATAGAAAAAGCAAATAGGAGTCTATGCAACAACAATATGCTCTTATGGAGTTGACTTTCAAGACTCTGGGTTAGTTGAGGTGGACGAGATGTTGGATGATTTGGCCATGTTATGCACTAGTAACATGACTTCACACAATTTTATGTTGATTTGGAGGTCTATACTAGTATTTGGGAAAACTTAGAAGCTTTGCATGGTGGTAATGCATAGCCTTGTAGGTGATGACAATTATGTGCGTTTGGTAAGATTGCAAGGAAATAAGGGTGTTCCTATGGATAACACAAGTGATTGTGTACTTGGTCTTTTGAGTCGGGGAGGACATTTGCACATCATGGATCAGAATGTTGTTTTTGTACAACCAACTACAACAAGAGACATTAGACATATACACTGTTGAAAATGAGACTACACATGATGAATAAGATTCTCACAAAGAAGAATACACAAGAAGTTCTTGCAGCATCAAGCTAGGAAGGATATTTCACTACCTGCTAGGGTGGCTAATCCTTATGCTAGTGATTGTAGGGATATCTTGCTAGCAAAACCCCCAAGCTATATAGATGATGTGATGGATGACATTTTGATTGAGTCATGGGATTTTAGCATTTACATGTTCTTGCATTGGGTATGCATACCCAATATCAATAAAAAAAACATAAAAAACCCTCTTGGATATAGATGATAAAGAGCCTGTCTCAACAACCCTGAGACGTGGGGTATCAACAAAAAAGAGAGAAACCAACAAGTAAACAACGGAATCCTCCACAAGATGATTCCAACGAAGCTCTTCAAATTTCTTCTTCGAATTCCACAAGAACCAGCAACAAAAAAAATATGCACCTACTCTAGCAAACCTTCTCTCTCAAACACATAAAATATAAATTGAGCAAAGCCTTGGGCTAGGGTCTAAGTTCTAACATAGATGCTACTCACAAAGATCCCAGGGTACCAACCTCCTACAAGATCTTCTATCGCCTCCTCTTCTCTAGCTAGACCCAAGCTTTCCCAATCAAGTCCCGTGTCGTCTTCTCAAAATCACCATACACCAACAGCTTCCACAAAGCTCCGACACAAAAACCCCTTGGCTCTCTGAAGCACTTTCACAACTATGCTAGTACCCAATGCTCCTATCGCTCTTCTTCTCAATTTACTTCCCTATGCTGTTCGCAACAATGTGCTCTCTCTTACCCAACTATCACAACACAATTCCATGCATCTTCTCCTCGATTTCGTCAACTACCCCCGACTCTAGCTATCCATGCAATAGTTCCACCTTCACTTCACAACTGATAACATCAGTTCACTTGTTGCAGGTGGCCATGCAACAATCCTTATTCTCTAAGGTCCTAAACACACGATGATTAATTTTCAATTTTGGGATTGGGGTGAACACAACTATTGGGCACAATGATCTTGACCCAAAAAAACCAATCACCATGAAGTCCATGATTTAAGCATAACTCCCAATCAGATCTATCATGCATTTCACTTATCGCATGTCTCCAATTTTGCCACCAAGGTTCATACCCATGGTGACTCCTATTCCCCCGAGAGTGATGAGTGACTAGTCCTTTTCCAACCGCAACAAGTCATAATCTCCTACAGATAATAGAACTCAACACTTAACAATACTTGCAACCCTTAGCTATCCAAACTTTAGTAATATTGAATTTTCTAGTGAAGGGGCTTGGGCAAGCAAAGAACGATGCTCCAAACTCAAGTGGAGCTACACATGATCCAAGTGAGTCATCTGGAACCATGGCAATTGAGAGATCTAACTCATGGAAAAATATGATGGTAGATCCATCGATCCTCTTCAATTCTTCATGCAATTGTTGCAGTGATATGAAGCTTTAGAAAATTCAACAAAATTCGAATTGCCTCCATACATTAAATCTATGCTTAGTGGAAAAGGTGCGTCAATGGTTCATCACTTTGACACTTATAATTAAGGTAAATTTTAAAACTCTTAAGATAACCTTCACCCCTAAATTCTCCAGGAAAGGCCCTAGGTGGAATGTAACAAAACCAAACTCTACATGATAGAGTGAAAACCTCAACAAATTGTAAGGCATTACATCTTGCACATGAAAACCATGAACTTGTGATGCAAGGACTCAATGACAAACGATGTTTCCTCATGGGACCAAAGAGAAATGCTTTGTGCAACATGGTATCATAGTAGATTCTTTTTATCAATGTTGGAAAGAATCAATCCATTTAAATGATAATATGATGGAGCATAATTGTGAAAGAAAGATTCATCTAAAACCAATGGAAGCAACACCTCCCTTACTGTCCATAAAAATTAATTAATCAAAAAACTTAACCCCAATCCATCAGTGTAGGTTGAGAACCACATTCTTACAAGATAACAACACATGAGGAACACAATATGCTAGCTCAAGAGAGCTCGGAAGAGCATGGTTTGAATTGTTAAACTTTTGACTAGATCACTTGTTAAAATTGGTTGAACTTGAGAACCACATTCTTGTTGTAACAACACACGAGCTGGAACATGATAAGGTAGCTCAAGAGAGATTACGAGAGCATGGTTACGATTGTTTAACTTTTGACTAGATCACTTGTTGAAATTGAAAAACATAATGTCACTTGTTGAAATTGAACCACATATTGTTGAATCCATAAAAACAACCCAAACATAAAAAGAAGAAGAAAATCGATTTCCCTTTCAACACTAACCTAACTAATCCTTTGAATTGTGAGAAGGAGATAGACACAGAATCTACAAATGATATAACAAGCCAGTCATCAAAGAGGAAATATTTCCCTTTCAAGAGGCAAAGTTACTATCTACTGTAACTAATCCTTTGAAACATGAGAAATCGTAACTAATCCTTTGAAACGTGAGAAACCATACCAAATCCTTTGAAACATGAGAAACCATATTTAATCCTTTAAAACATGAGAACCATAACTAATCCTTTGAAATATGAGAAAGAGGAAAAATTTACGGATGATACAACAAGCTGGTCATCATTTGAGATTGAGAAAAAAGATTTCTATGGGTCCAAGACTATGTCATTGCCACATATCATTGCAAGGTATAGAAAATCTATTACTAAAGGTGTTGCTACACATCATTACAAATCCACATTGGGAGAAGTAATCTTATCTTGTGAAGATGATGATGTAGCTTTCTTCTTTACACACCTACATTCTGATCTTAAAATATACCAAGACCTAAAATACTATATATAGAAGGTCATTCTAATTCCCAAGGTTAAATACTATATATAGAAGGTCGTTCTAATGCCCAAGGTTAATTACCATTCACAAGCCTCCAAGTAAGGGATCTCAATATGGAAGGTCAATGGAACTATAGTACCATTGTACACACATTAGGAAATTTTGATAATGTTTAGAGCCATGAAAAAGAACTTAAGACAATGGACCAAATCCTTGAAAATGGACATGAAACTCCAATAATCTCTCTCCCCTCCTAAAATACCTCAAAAGAAATGGCTAAACGTTCCAAAATGTTATAAGAAAATGAGTGTTAGCTGTCCTTGACATTGGGGTCACAATATCATGTCTTGGTAAACTTTTTTGGCCAACAAATAATCATTTGAAGATACTATGTTGTGCTAGATGCAAGAGAGGAACCTATTGAATTCTTGGGCCATCTCCAACAAACCATACTTAGAGTGAGTGGAACTATGGTTCTATATGACTACTCTAGAAACACTTGGATGAAATCATCCTTGGTGGAATCTCGATGATTGATGCATATTATGGAATTAATCAATCCATCATATAAACTCTTAAAGACATTTTTTCAATTATTTTTCACAAGAAGATCTCACAAAAGTTGAAACACCCACTATATGGATCCAACCTAAATCTTCCAAGACTAAATGTTGGGATTTGAATTGCTCAAAAAAACCACAATAGTTCAAGATCACCTATACCTATGACATAAACACAACCTCATGACCTTTGATATGTGGGATTTGTTAGGACAAGTTATACTACAAGTTTATATCGTGAGTGGATTTCCTTCACAAAAGGACATGAGTATACCATATTTGGGGTATAAATATAAATTACCCCAAGAATTGAAAGTTCTTTGTTCTTGAGTATACTTTGTTGGAAGCATATTTTATTCTCAAATGTAAATATAGGATTGTTACTGCCCAAGCTAGACGATGATTTACTAGTAATAAAATCACCTCGAAAGTCCACAACATGGAGATGATAGTAAAATATTTTTTGTGATAAAGAGGATCCGACACTTAATTATCTTTTCAATGTTGTGCAAAAAACGTTACTAGCTTCTTCTATACCACAAGTCTCTCTTGATAAAGGTGTGCCTTCTCCATCAAACAACACTCTCTAAATAGAGCCTCTATTCCTTTAAATCCATCCCCTCCATCTAAGGAATAGGCTTGTAATTTCAAATCTCCAACCTTGATGGCCACTCTTGAATATGTCTCTGAAACTCTGTGGACACCAACCATCAGGATCAAGTATTACTTTGACAAAGATAAAACCACTCCTAGGCTGATAGCATGATAAGGTAGCTATTTTAAAGTAGCTTGGACAAAAGTGACACATTTTCAACCTTTCGAAATCCATGTGATGGCATATCTTGAGCTAGTTACACACAACCAATCACACATTGCCACATTTGTACGCCTACATATCAACCACGTACGTTGGGTAAGAATTTCCATGACATATCGCGGATGAGATACATGGCACTATGATTGATCAATCTAGTTAGCATCTCACCATATCTTGGGTGAGATGTGGAGATGCTAACCAGTATGCCCGATCATGATGCCATGCCAAGGCAATAAGAATAAATCTATCCTGGCCAAGATAATTAAATGAAATAATACATCTCATGCGAGATATGAAAAATGAATATAATATATCTCGGGCGAGGTACAAAAAATGAATATAATACATCTTGGACAAGATACAAAAATAAATTTTATTTATCTCGAGCGAGATACTAAAAATGAATTTAATATATCTCAAACAAGATACGGCATTTTATTAAAAAATCTCAAAAAATGAAAAACAAAAAAACACTATACAAATAATTAAATAGAAACATATCTCAAGAGAAAAATATATTCTAATATTATGTCGAATGAGATACTAAAATAAAGATGATGTTTTTGGTCACCATGTTTCTTGCCCAAGATAATTGGGTCCTAAAAACCCCAATTGTTTTCTTCTTCCTCACATTTTTTCTCTGCACTTTCCTTCCCTATCTCGATCACACTGATCTCTCCTCAGCTATCAAGCAACCATGGCCTTGAGCTAGATAGCTACTCTCGCCCCGAGCAATCAAGCACTACCGTTGCCCAAGTTCCCCTCTTGCCTTTGATCACTTAAAGATCACAAACAGAGAGTGTGTATGAGAAATATTGAGAGAGAGACAGAGGGAATGAGAGAGAGAGAGAGAGAGAGAGAGAGAGAGAGAGAGAGAATGAGAGAAAAAAATAAAGAGATAGCGTGTACTAAAGACCGGAGATATTCAGAGAGAGAAAGAAGTAAAAAGAAAGAGAGAAAGAAAGAGAGAAATAAAGAAAGAATATTAAGCATGTACTAAAGACCCAATGAGCTTATGAGACCAAAGTGATGCAATAATTTCCATGGCATATCTCATCGTTAAATGGGAAAAAAATAGAAACAAAAAAAAAAGCTCTCTCACTTGGGTGATATAAAACTGTCCATGGAATCACATCATGGAAACCAAGAAGCATGGAACATGAGAGAGAGAGAGAGAGAGAGAGAGAGAGAGAGAAAGAATATTAAGCTATCTCACTTGGGTGATATAAAACTATCCATGGAATCACATCATGGAATACCAAAAAGCATGAAACATGAGAGGAGAGAGGAGAGAGAGAGACAGAGATTGAGAGATAAAGAATATTAATTGTGTACTAAAGACTCAATGGGCCTATGAGACCAAAGTGATACCATAATGTCCATGGCATATCTCGTCATCAAACAAAAAATAAAATAGAAGAAAGACACATCTATCTCACTTGGGTGATACAAAATTGCCCATGAAATCCCATCATGGAATACAAAGAAACATGAAAAATGAGAGGAGCAAAGAGGAGAGAGAGAGAGAGAGAGAGAGAGAGAGAGAGAGAAAGAGAATGGGAGAGGAGAGAGAATAAGAAAATATTAAGCGTGTAATAAAGACCCAATGAGCCTATGAGACCAAAGTGATACAATAATGTCCATGGTATATCTCATCAGGTGAATGAAGGAGAAAATAGAAACAAAACAAAGCTATCTCGCTTGAGTGATACGAAATTTTCCATGGAATACCAGGAAACATGCAACATGAGAAGAGAATCAATCCCCAATATATATTATATCACTCTCCAAAATATAAAGCATAGGGATAATGAGTATGACAGAGAGGTCTCCCCCAGCTACATCACGTGGAGAGAGAGATAATGATAGAGAAAATAAGTCAGATAGAGAATTATAGAGAGAGAGAGAGAGAGAGAGAGAGAGAGAGAGAGAGAGGAGAATAAATGAGGAAGAAGAGAGAGTGGAAGAGGGAGTCGGATAGATAATGTGCGCAAGAGAGATTAAGAGAGAGAGAGAGAGGAGAGAGAATGAATGATGGAGAGAGAATGATACAAAAAATTTGAGAGAGAGAGAGAGAGAGAGAGATTAAGAGAGATAAAGAGAGAGAGATGACCTTTCAGATACGTGGCACTCCGCAGGTTTATCATGCTAGAGACTATCCCTGAGATGATCGTACTCTTAGAGGCTTCTTGCAGTCAGCTTCACGGATAGAGAGATCCCCATCCCTCGACCATGTATCTTGTTGCATCATTGGAGAGCATGCTTGAGACATGCGTTCCTTCAATAATATAGTCTTTGACATCATGATTAGAGATACAACACAATGGACGCGTATGTCGCAATGGACATGTACGTCGCAGATTATCTCATCGAGAGGTTTCCAGCCTACTTGCTATCAAAGAGACGACGTTACAACTATTCATTCGTGAGGATGGGCAAGTCGCAATTACAGGGCCGCTTAAGGCAACTTGGTGCACCCATGAAGCTATGGCAATCCCCATTCTACCGTGATATGTGGCATACTATGGTGCCATGTCCCATCATCCTGAGATTCCTATCTACTTTGCACAAAATATATACATTGAGTTCATGTTGAGAGTCCTAGGGTAAAAAATAAGATGCCTCCATGAATATATAAGTGTAAGTGGATTGGCGATTATTCCTCATATATAAATCTAAAATCATAGAAAATGGGATAAATGTTTTCAAAAAATATCCAAAATTGCATGAATATTTTCTAAAACCCTTCAAAACAACCAAAATTTGGACGAACATTTAAAGATACCGAGCGAATGTTTTTGCAAAAAACCCCCAAAAAATAGCCAATTGGCAAAGATTAGCTCCTATGTTTTTCCTTGGAACTTGGAACTCGAGGTAGACTACCATGATCATTGGCCATGATGTAGGCCAGCATCAGGATCAACACAAGAGACCCAAGGAGTAGGCTAGGCATCTCCCCCTTGCACTTCGCACACCACATGGTTTGGAGATGATCCCTTTCACCACAGTGCATGAGCTTGGTGTACAAATAGGTCACCAGTTTCATCCTGCCACCACAGATTCCATTCAACACGTAGTGGCTCCCTTCTCGAAGCCAACCACTATAATGATATTCTCCCAAACCCTTCTAAAGTAATTCAATTATGATGTGTATTTCTATGTTGGAGGGGTTTCCACCAATATTTTATCTTGTTTGTGTAGGACGCTACATCGTTACTTGCAGGCTTCTACTTCAGGTGAGACCATGGAGAGACTTGAGATAATATCGCCTTCCCCTGCACCCTCTAGCCATTTAAGTGCATTTTTTTAATTAATTTCCCTTGTTCAAGTAATATTTCTTATAATTCTCTTAATATTTATCACTTTGTGTTTTCAGGATGCAAAGCTAGATGAAACTATTTTGACAGTTGTCTCAGCTCACTTTGGAGATACAAGAAGATCACTAGAAGCTAGAGAGCCAAAGAGTGTTGGTTAGTGAGGTTGATCTGGACAGACAGATCTCCTACGACCGCACTGTGAGTTCCCCTGCCTGCTTCGGGGCTCTTGCTGACAGAGGAAGCGGCGTCGACCTCCCGCGCGGGGCGGGGTCCACACACTCGAGGCCTCGCCCGCCGCCGCAGATGTCCCGAACGAGAGGCTAGCCCAGGCGGCCCCTCTGAGACCAGGCCTAGAAGACTCCCCTCACCCGAAAAGCATGGGCGATTCCGCCAATTGGGAAAAATCTTCTAACGGAAAAATTACTCTAACAAGTCAAGTCTTAACTAGATAAACTAATCTGACCAAACCTGAAGTCACATGGTCAGATCAAAAAGAGACTTGCACTTGGTCCATGAAATCACCGCTTTTTTTCTCATTTATGAGGCACAGCCGATGATCCCTTCCCGCAGAACAAGGTCTTCTCAGGATTTATAACTAAATAACGTAACTAATCGTATCTAGTTGTTTCTCAAGAATCCTCCAATGGATTAGCTAACCACTCGACCACTGAATTGGTGGGATTCCTTTATAAAGATTTCGTTGGGTTTTTACCCAGGTACCAAGCAAAAGAGTTCCCAAGCCCCCTAGCCAGTGATTCATGCAGAAATCAAGGTAGGCATACCACGTACACACCCAATATGAAATTGCCATTTATAACAGATTCGACTGGCTTTAAAAACAATCCTTCAATAGAAATCATAATATTTCTGATCATCATTTTCTAAAATTTCGAGTCCATTGTATTACAAAAATGTATCCTCTAAACTCTCCGTTGAAGACGAGCTGGCTAACCAACGAGATCCAATATCAAAATTTGATTCTAAAAAATCTTTCCTTTTTGTCTATCCAAAATCTTCCTCAAGGTACGCATGGGTGTCCCAGCAACCGCGAGCCTCTGTATCGCCTGGTTAGAATCCTCTAGGATCCTCCTTAGGTGTCCTAGTACTTCACTCAAGGACCGCTTCGTCGGTCCTCGCCCATCGTACCGGAAGCGCACCATTTTAACCGTACCGAGACTGGTCAAGACCTCAGCAAGCTTTGCCACGAGCAAAGTCCCTTGACGACCCCCCCGCCAGCTGTTCCAACGAACCTCATCTTAGAAGAACATAAGCCAAATGCTTCCTCCAACATTCTGACGTAAAACAATCCTTTGAATGAAAAAATAGAGATTCCAATGCAAGTAAAATTCCAATTTGAGATCGGTTCCGAAAATCCTTTTTCCATAATTCCCAGTTTCATAATGAGGATCCTTGATCTCTCATGAGGATAATCTACCCATCATTTTGTCCATTTGTCCAACTAGATTCTTGGTGAGTTTGGTCACAGGAAAAAACTTGATTAGTTTTGATAGTCTATTCTTTGTGTGATTAGAACTGAAATTGGTGACGAAGTCTTTACTTGATTCAGATCAAGAGATGGACAAGTAGGTTTATTGTCCGTCCCTCTCGTAGTCTAACCAAATTCATTCGGTTTAGTTCTACAGACTACAAGGATTCCCTTCAGATAAACATCTAGTTTTGGATAAATATACATTTGGTGATTTTATCAATTAAAATATCCAAAGATATTCTTTATGCCACATAATTTCTCAGCCTTAATTTATTAGATAAAATTATGGTGAGAAATCATTTTTGATGCTAAAATTTAATCCAAATCTATCTTTTCTTAAATATCATAAAAATTCTTCTTTTAACTAAAATATCAATACCTTTTTTTTTAAATAAACTTGAAATCTTTTTTTTCTCATTTCAATGAGTGCAATCCAATAATCATAAGAATTGCTCTTTTATCATAAATTAAATCTGCTTAAAATCTTTCTTAAAAATTACATAAAAATATCCATTAATTTCATTAAGCTAAAAATTTCACTTTTCTCATTTAAAAACTTAAATTCCAATATGGTGAAAATTTCTCTTTCATCATTTAAACTTATCTATACAAAAAGATAAATTTAACTAAATTTTCTCTTAAGATTTAGATAAAAAACTTCATTAATTCTTTTACACTAAGAATTACACTTTTCTCATTTAAATATTTGAATTTAAATATAGTGAGAATTCCTCTTTCATCAATTAAAATTTATCTATGAAAACAGATAAATTTAACTAAAATCTTTCTTTAATTTTTAAATCAAATATGCATTATTTTAGCATCACAATTTTTCTCTTACTTCATTGGAATACATGGATTTCCATTGTCATGGAGATTACTCTTTTAACATAAAAATGGATTACTAGAAATTTCTCTTTTTCGTAATTAACTATTTATGCATAAACATAAAAAATAAATTTTTACGATTATAATGAGAATCATTCAATTAATCTATGATGATTAATCTTAGAATATGGTAAGAAGTCCTCTTTTCATAATATAAATGAAAATGATTTATGTGTTTATTTTTCAAAAATTTTACCATAGCTCCGTTGCTATCACAGATAATTCTCAATAAATTTAAAAGAATAAATTTTAGTATTATTCATGTAATTAGAATAACCACTAATTGGATCATTATCCAATTATAGATTGATTCTTAATTTTATCATAAATTAAATAGCATAAAAATATTAAAAGATCATTATTTTTTTAACCTCCTATTAGACAAGCATAGAAATTACTTTTAGATTAGAGAAATGCTTCATGAGAAGCTTCATTCGAATTGAGAATAGGTCATAAATGCTTAAAAACCATTATAAATTAAGCATAAATAAAAATCTATGTGTTTCTTCATTACAATACATTAAAGAACTTCAATAGTATTAAAAAGCCATTCAAATTAATGCTTCTCAAGCTTGAGAAGAGTTGAGAAGAAAAACATTTAGAGCTTTAAGAAAAAGAAGACAATAATTCACACTTTACCTCCTAAATTACTTGATTCTTTGATCACAGTAGAGGCTCCCACCCAATCAATTGGTTTGGTATGTTGTTGAAGTCTCCAAGGAAGATTGAAAAGAGAGAGAAGCTCCAATCACTTCAATTTGTAGAGGATTTTTAGAGGATAATAGAAAATAAGCTTAACTTAGAGTAATACAGACATAGTTTAGTTCACAAATGAGAATACAAAGGAATGAGAGTCTATTTATAGGTGAGAGAGACCATTAACTGAGTCCAACTGAGTTCTAGAATTTTTCAGCTTCAGTTTGACTAAATTTGAACAAGTTTTGGACGAGTTTGACTTCCTTTTTTATTTGGTTTGATCTAAGAGAGAGGAGAGATAAAAATATCCTATTGTTTTTTAGTTTAAAACTCATCCACACATGTAAAATAAGCGCTTCTTTGAAAGGACCCCTTTTCCTTACCCATGTGTCAAAAATGAATGATTACTCCAAAATATTTCATGTTTTTATTAATACTTCATAATTTTTAACTAATAAACCTAGTACTTAGTCAACTCTTCATCTTATGTGGATATTTACTCATTTTTGGATTTTTTTTATTCTTTGAATTTATTTTGTCCCAACACTTGAATTAATCTTATTGATCCATAAGAACCTTAATCCAAAATTTTAAAAAAATCTTGACCCTTAAGATAAGATCTTCTAAACCATTTTTAATTAATCCCAATTGTACCTTGAAAAATCTATTTTGATTTTTTGTTTCAGAGAAACATTTTTTTGATATCTATAGAATTTATTTATCCAAAATATCTCAATATTGATTTATCTCTCTAGAAATTTTTATTTCACTAAACAAAACAAGAAAAAATAATATTTTCTTGTATTCATCAAAAACATAGAATGATTACAAGGGATTGAAGTAGAGGCTTAATTAATATACAACCCGAGCAAAAATTTTACACGCAACGGAGAAATACATGAGAAAGTAGACCAAACTTTATTATATACTATTTTTTTCTTGACTTGGTTTAATTTTGTAGCTTTCCAACACATACAAGCCTCACAAAACATCTCTTTCTTGTATGTTTCTTCTTTCATGCTTTTACATGTTTATAGGATTTGTAAGTTTTAGGATTTGTTATTAATACTTTTTTTTCTTATTTTGGTTTGATTTTACAAGTTCTCAACACATGCAAGCCTCACAAGATAAGAGATCTTTTTCTTGTATCTTTTTTCTCTTATGCTTTTACATGTTATAGAGTTTGTAAGTTTAGGATTTTAAGATTAGAGTTTGTTATTTTTTCCATACTCTATGGAAAGCTTTTAGAGAGCTATGCTTCTCTCAAGAGATGGCCATATGCCTTAATCTCATGCATGAGACTTATGCATTAGGTCATATGCATAAGCTTTATGCTGGTAGCATCCAATGCATGTCGATAACTTCCAATGCATGCCTGTAAACCACAAACATATCCCACACTTCTTGCTCCCACCGACCAGCTGCTGATGGAGATATACTAATTACCGAACTTGCAGAAATGACCTCATCTACACCGAGGTAGCTACCAATGCATACCGGTAGCTTCGAATGCATGCGATAGCAACCCAGATATGTCGATAGCTTCCAAGGCATGTCGGTAGCTTCCAATGCATGCCACTAGGTACTAAGGCATACCGGTACCTTCCAATGCATGCCAATAGTTTCCTACATACTATGCATGCCGGTAGCTACCAAGGCATGCTAGTAGCTTCATATGCATGTCGGTAGATTCCAAGGCCATGCCAGTAGCTTCCAATGCATGTCGGTAACAACCTAAGCATGACGTAGCCTTATTAACTTGCGGTGCAATGTTACACGTGAAGGAGAAGTCGATATCCCAACAATATTCGTAAGTATATATTAGCGCAATGTTACACGTAAAGGAGAAGTTGATATGCTAACAATATTTTTAAGTATATACAAGACGAAGGATATATTACAACGAGGTTTAGAACCTCTATTTGAAAGGGTACAAGACGAAGGATATATTATTATTACTGGAAGACATACTTGGCAAACATGGCAAGTACTTACATTCATAAACCCTAAACCTCTTTATTTTTGCAAAACTGATTTTCACTTATGTTAGTTTTATTGTGTTTTAGGATCATGTAACTAGAAACGATGGTGCAAATGTCCAATCAAGAAGCAATGAAAATGTGAGAAGCAAAGGAGATGAAGCTACAAGGAACAATAATAATGGCAATGCATGAGATGTAGACTCCCTCAATGTAGCCCCTAGCTCCATAGATTTTCAATACGCTTTATCTTGTATATGAGTTTTTTGGAATCATACATTTATGTAACTTCACCAAGTATTGTAATTGAATTTCGACATTCCTAAAACCATGAATTACAATTTTTCTTTTTTTGTATTTGTTAAGTTTTACATTACACTTGTCCATGGCAATAAGTAGAACACGAAGTTGTGTTACTTTTATTATGTCTACATATTAGAAAGAAAAGACCTCGGACTATCTCGGATGTCCTTTGAAGACTCCCCAATCTGCCCTATCTTTTTTTACTATGCAGTGCATTCACTGCTCAATAGCAAATATAGCGACGATATATTGTTGTTGTACAGTGCTATATCGCTGCCCAACAAAAAAACACTACTATTTTCGTTTTGCTGAGCAATGAACCCACCATTGCAGCAAAAATAGCAACATTTTTAGTAGCGAAATGGACCCGACATCTTTATACCCTTATAGTTATAAAAGCACTACTATTTTTGCTGCTAAACCCTCATTCTGTTGTAGTGTTATTTTGCAAGCTAGATAGCTAGCTTTATGCACCCTAATAAGAGTAGAGAGCTTGGTCGAACGGGGACTCGAGATGCATCTGAGATCAGTGACGCAAACTACACATGGTCGTTTTGTTTCATGGGTGTATGCTGACCTCTACTTATGGAAGGTAATGCATAAACATAGAGACACTACGATGGACCATAGGCTTAGCGATGCGGCTACTACTATATGTGGTGATTTCTCAGCTATTGCAGAGGAGCATCTCACTCAAAGGATATTGTAGAGAAGGTTATACAAGCACCAAGGAGAATATCCCATCATATAGATGTATATACCATCATGTTTTGGTATCAACCAATTGTATATGCGAGTCGTATCTGTGAACCCATGTTTTTATATATAACATCCACTAGTTGTATCTAACATTTGGTTTTATATATTGGACTATCATTTTTTCATTTTGCACTTTATAAAATTTTGTATATGTAAGGTGCCATGGTTTTTGTCTTTAAACTGGCTCTTTTTTACATAAGGAACCCTTGGACATTAGACAAAAAAGAACAGGTGACAACACACCATCACACCCATCTAGCATTCGATGGGGATGAAACTTTGCAAGTGGAAGGAGAGAAACTCTATGGATCCACTTGTAAAGTTTCATCCCTATCAATGGATGCTAGATGGATGTGATGTTCTATCCAAGCCTACTCTCTTTTACATAAGGGACTCCTTGGGCACTATGCAATGGCAACACACCTCACAACCATCCAGCATCGGATGGACATGAAACTTTGCTAGTGGGAAGAGTGAAGCCCCATGCACCCACTTGCAAAGTTACACCCCCCCTCCCATCGAAGTCCAAATGGATGTGATGTTGTACCCAAACCCACTCTTTTTCACATATGCAAAAAAGAGTGGATGGAAACACACAATCACACCCATCCGACATCTGATGGGGATGAAACTTTGTGAGTGGGAGATATCCCGATGACCCACTTGCAAAGTTTCACCCCCATCAAATCCCGAATAGATGTGATGTCCTACACAAACCCGCTTTTTCTACATAAGAGATCTCTTGGACACTATGCAAAAAAGAGTGGGTGGCAACATACCATCACACCCATCCAACGTCAGATGGAAATGAAACTTTGAGTGGGGAACATTAACCCCATGGACCCACTTGCAAAGTTTCACCCCCATCTCACGGTGGATGGGTATGACATCTTACCCAAACCCATTCTTTTTGCATAGGAGACCCCTTGACTCTATGCAAGAAAGAGCTAGTGACAATACATTGTCACACCCATTCGACGTCCAATGGGAGTGAAACTGTGCAAGTGGATTCATGGGATTTTTCCCTTGCCACTTGTAAAATTTCACCCCCATTGAAAGTCAGATAGACATGACAGTGTGTTGCTACATGATCCCTTATGCAAAAAAGAGCAAGTCTCGATAGGACATCACACCCATCCGGAATCCGATGAGAGAAACTTTTCCAAGTGGGTCCCTCCTCTAGAAAAGTTTCATCTCCATCAAACACTGTCTAGATGGATGTAAGTGTGTTGCCATTTTGCATAGCGTTCAAGGAATCCCCTATGTAAAAAAAAGAGTGATTTTGGGTAGAACATCACACCTATCCAATGTCCAATGGTGGAGATAAAACTTTGCAAGTGGATCCATGGGACTACTCTCCCTCCACTCTCAAAGTTTTACTCCACTTGAAAAGTCACCCCCATTGGAAGCCGGATGGGTGTGACAGTGTGTTGCTATATGCTCTTTTTCGCATAGTACCCAATGGATCCCCTATGAAAAAAAGAGCAAGTTTGAGTATAAATTAATACCCATCCAATGTCCGACGAGATGAAACTTTGCAAGTGAGTCCATGGAACTACTCTCCCCCACTCGCAAAGTTGTACCCCCCATGAGACGCTGGATGGATGTGACAGTGTGTTCCCATATGCTCTTTTTGCATAGTGATCTCCTATACAAAAAAGAGTGGGTTTGGATAGGACATCACATCCATACAATATCCGATGAGAGTCAAACTTTGCAAGTGATTCATGGGATTGTCCTCCCTCCCCCCACTCATAAAGTTTCATCCCCAATGAACCCAATGGATGTGACAATGTGTTGCCATCAGTTCTTATTTGCATAGTACCCAAGGGATCCCTTGTGCAAAAAAGAGTAGGTTTGGATAGGACATTTCACCCATCTCGTGTTGGATGGAGATGAAACTTTGCAAGTGGATCCATGGGAATGCTCCTCTCTGACTCACAAACTTATAGCAACAAGGATAGCATCAACCAAGAAGCTACTATCTTACATTGCTTCACACATCAAATGAGAAACTAAGATTTACACTCATTTTTATTATTATTGTTTAGATGATTTGTTAAAAACACAAATTGAGCTCTCCTACTAACAAGATGAATGATCTAAACTAATTTAATGTGATAACACTAACTTTAACTATTTTAACGTGACTAATCTAAGATGGGCAAAAATGAAAAAACTCATCAAAGTGTGTATGTGTGTGTGTGTGTGTGTGTACTAATTTAAAATGAGATTAAATTAATTAGGTTAAAAGATTGAGACTTATACTCATAAAGAAACTTCAGATGTGCTTCATTGATTCATTACTTAAAATGACTCCCTTTTATATAAGATGAGTACCACTTGGCTTTGCTTTCTCATGTGGGATTCATTCTTGCTTTCCATGTGGTAGCATGCTAGGTGGATGTCTTTTCTACTCACTCTTCCCTACCTTCCTTTGTACTCAATGGTACCAATAATCTAAACAACCCCCCTCGGTGTCATATTCTTGGACTACTACAAGGTGGTTAGATGCGAGGTTTAAAACTCCAATACCCCCTTTGGGTGCTTGATTTTCTACTCTCAAGTGGTAGGGTTTGGTTTTGGATTTCACTCCCCTAGGTGCCTTTCTACCTACTCAAGTGGTCAAGTGTTTACAACATGCTTTGGTTGATTTGTTACTCTCAGGTGGTAAGGTTTGGTTTAGGATTTCACTCTCCCTCGATGCCTTTTTGGGTACTATCAAGTGGTCAACTGTTTACAACATGCTTTGGCTTTTTTTTTTTACATTTAAATTTTCATTTGGATTTAGACATATCCTACTCATTTGGTAGCCTTTACAACATAGATTTTTGTTGGTAGGTTAGGATAGTTGTGTGGTGCCTTGCTACTTGCACATGCTTGTTGTAAAAGACCTTGTTGTCTTTGTGACTTGCTCTTCATTTCTTTGATGTCGATATCAATATCGTGGTACCCTCTTTGGTTGCTATTACTTGTACTCCACTTACTTGTTCTTCTTGTCGATGACGTCCTAGCTCATTGGAGTGTCCATAGTTTGGCTTTCTCTTCTTGATATTGTTGTTGATGAGGACCTCATCATTGTTTCCACTTATGGTTAATGCTTTTGTGAAGAGTCTTGTTGATAGTGTTTTTATTGTTAAATGAGAGTCTCCTCATTACAGAAGAACTTGTCGATGATGATGTGTTTTGATAATGTGCCCATTTTCACTTGTCATACATTTAAGATATTTTACATGCTCATGATGGCCGCTTTTACAATGATTTTTACAAAAAGCAGTTTGGACTAACTCTCCCCTTGATCACATGTTTGTTTCAAGGCTTTTATACGAATGTTGATGTTGAAGAGAATCATTGTTTTCCAAGAGATGTGGCTCAAGTGGTTTGAGCTTTAGGAATCTCATTCATGAGATCCTAGACTCAAATCCCATTGAGTGAATTTGAAGACACCTTAATCTTGGGGTGTGTTCAGAGGCAAGTGGGTAGGTTGGTCTCGCTCTCCAAACACCCCAATGTATATGCTCAAGCGTTCTTGTATTTTTCCACCAATTCTTCTCAATGTTCCTATGACGATAGTGGTGTGCGATGAAATCCCATCAAGCTCAAGCTTTGAATAAAGGACTATTGCTATTCAGTCATCTCAACCCACGATGCGTGGTGTGCTCAGTTTTGACTGTGCATGGTGTTCCCTCCTTTCAACTGAGCTATAAACTTATTATGTTCATCCTGATGCTTGTCCCTGTCTTAACTGTGGCTAATAATTGGAAGGGTGGTACTCCCTTGTGGTACTTGGATGTGTGCGTGGTTAGTATTAGTGTGAGGCTAAATGAGGTGTTGCACTAAGGGGTGTTTGTCTAGCCGAGTGAAATGCCCGTTTGTAACTACATAAGGGAGTGAGGGAATGAATCACTCATCTAAATGAAAAAAAAAAAAAGAAAGATCATTGTTGATGCACTTATGCTCATTTTTTCCTTGCTCTCAATATGAACGTCCCCTTACGTTTGAGGTTTGACAAATAAAACATACATATATATATATATATATATATATATATATATATATATATATATATATATATATATATATATATATATATATATATATATATATATATGGGGTTACCTATGAGTGCTTGCACTTAACCTTCCTCTCTGTGCTCGTACATCACCACCTCTACAAAGATTGGTCTAAGCATCTGCTATGTTTTATCGTTCCTCGTCTTCCTTAAAATCGTGTCATGCTATGGTCGTGATGCTACACCTTGCTAATTGAAAATTCGCACTACGTCCAACATCTATTGACAACTCATGCCTCTAAACTCACGACTCATGCCTCCAATATCATGTCTCATGTTTCTAGGCTCACGAGCCATTTCTCCACTCATGACTTCAAGCTCGCTTGTGTTGACTCACGTCGCGTGCTGACTCGCATATTTGATTCATGCCTCCGCACTTATAGCTCATGCATATAGTCTCATGGCTCATGACTCTAGGCCAACTCACACCTCCAAGATCACGTGTGTTGACTTGTCTTTTTTCTTGGGATTCTAGACTCACGTCTCTCATATGCCTTTCAACGTGTGACCTCCTAATAAACACTGGCCAATATTGGGTGATCCCTCAATATCAAGGAATCGATCGAAGAAGGATCTATAAGCCCTAGACTAGTCCTTGCCAGAAATGGTGCCAAATATGTTCAAGTTGAGTGCTTACCTCTCGTCAAATCATGCATCATTCGATCTTGCCCTTTGAGCCACAATGCAACTCTTAGATATGGGCGCACTAGCTCGTTCATCATATCCTCGCTCTGATGTCACAACAAAATATTTGTTTTCTTAGGGAGTGAAGGTAAGGATTACCCTCCCTTGATGGCACAAGACAGAGATGGCCCTCTTTGTATTGGTTCTCTCTCACAAAAAGGTGGATAAGGAAGAAGCTACTGGAAGAGGGAAACCTACAATCAAAAACTATGTAAAACGCATCCATAAAGGAAGTAAGATATAGTAGAATACATATAAGCAAGAGTAAATGGAAGAGAAGAGATCACAAGTATTCTATTATAAGGCAATGAATGTGTATTACCCAATGCTAAAAATAACTCATATACAAGTGACTAGTGTTCGGTATTGGAAGCCTTGTGTGCGTATATCCTTCACGTATATATACCTATGTATATGTATCCACCTATGTACCCATTGTGTCTATGTGTGTACTGCCCCAAAATAGGGCTAGTATGTCCACCCTTTGTACCTTATTCATGTATAAGTGCGTGTGAACTTGCTTAGGTGAAAACACCCCTTATACTTAGATAAGTGTATGCCATGTGCGATGCGCTTATATGTGTGTGATATATGTGAAAGCCAAAAGATAAAGTCATAACCTACAAAAGCATGTACTTGATTTGAAGTAATATAATAATATCATTTTCAGTTATGCAATATCATCTCCCTAGAATATTGTTTCTCTCTCTCTCTCTCTCTCTCTCTCTCTCTCTCTCTCTCTCTCTCAAGTCGTGATGGAGTACCACCCTCCATAGCTCTTAATTGGTATTAGAACTACGTTTTTTCATATTCAGTACACCTACTAATGGGCATCAATGTCCTATAGTCCCGCTGTTTGCTCGCGCCTTTTTTGCATCGTCATCTACAGCCTATAGAGTTGTGCCTAACGAATTTTACCTATTGGCAACATGGAGGCACTAGATTTTCCCCTCTTTTTTTTATATATACCTTAGCTTACTAAGGCTACATCATCGACTTGCCTTCCCGTTTTCTCCACCATCCACCTACTACGCTACCTAAAGTATCACCACCTCTACAACCTAGTCTCGTTGCCAACAACTAAGTACAAAACATAAGCAACATCAACAGCTTAGTCTATCAGTTGCTAATGCAACAAAGTAGTACCAACATTGTTCTTTAAAAAAATTGATTTGGGGCTTTTCTTCAAGAAGGTGAAAATCTTCAAATAAACAATCCTACAAAAATTGATTTCGAAGTTTTTGTTTCTTCCAAATTTGGCTATTTCAAGCTGCTTGTACTCTAAAATTTACGCATTTTGCAAAAAGAAAGTTGCAAACACCCTTCAATTTTAGGGCTTCTTAAAAAATTCAATAATAAACATCAAGTTAACTCCTGAATTTCTTGTTAAAATTGAGACTTTTATATAATCCATAATTTTTCCTGAGAATTCGAAGCTTTTTGTAACCCACAAATTTTCCAATTTATACTTTTAAATCAAAATTGAGGACTCGAAACCTACAGTCATGGACTAAATGCCCGAAGCAATTGTTCCCATGGACTATATCGACATTACTTTTTGGAGTATTCTTGCCAAAGGATTCACCAACATCGATAGAAGACTCAAGAGCACACGTTGCAACCGTTATGTGAGAAGCATCTCCCATCTTAGGAGATTTATCTTTTTTCCCTAAATATTTATGTTTATATGTGTGCATTTATGGGTCCTCTGTGTTGAGCATGTTCTCCAAAAAAGATCGATAATAAATGTTCGTTCTGTGTTCCTTGTTTTATAAAAGGCTTCGTATTTCCATTGTCCCACTTAGGAGTTAGGGAGTGACTAAAGTGATGGCCTTTCTACCTCAGTTGCATTATGTGATTGTAGGGCTACTATGTAACCTTATTTGTGTATGTGTGTGTGAACACCTGCTTAGGTATGAACATCCTTATAAGTGGATAAGATAAGTGTATGGCACGTGTCATGTGCTTATATGTGAGTCAAAAGATAAGGTTCTAAACCTATAAAAGCATGCACCTAATTTAAAGTAATACAATAACATCATTATGAGTTGTGTAATTTATCAAAGTATTGTTACATTCTCTCTCTCTCTCTCTCTACCATAAGCAAGCAACAAACAATGAGGGGATCGAGAAAAAGAAAACTCACAAACTTCTTCCAAGCTAAAACTTTTAGAGCCATCCCCCTTCCATCTAGATCCCATATAGAGACTTTTATAATAGCCCCCACACTATCACCCTAACTTCACGTAAAAGCAATTCAAGCCTAATCGAGGAGTGAAATTAGACAAATCCATTAGGATTTGCAAATCACGATGCCCTCACCCGTGACCCTAATACTTCAAGCACATCTGGACCTTCTCTCGCCAAGTCAATTCTACCACCCTAAGCACCATGCAATAGCTCTCGATGAGAGATATATTAAGATGAGGCCCGAGGGTAGAGAGATATACACTCTCAATTCTAGTACCAAATTTAGCTTTTCATTTTTAGTTCCCAACATTTCCATTTTTCATGTAACTCATACATTGTATCACATAGACTTGATGTAGTTTTTTTGGTCTCATAAGTCAGTTTGGCCTTTTGAAGATGTTAAAATATATATTTCTTTCTTTCTACAGCTCGCTTCTCATATGTCAATTTGGCCTTTTGAAGATATTAATATATCTTTCTTTTTACCGCTCGCATCTCTCTCTCTCTCTCTCTCTCTCTCTCTCTCTCATTAACCTAGAGTACCACCCTCCATAGCTCTTAACTAGCTTCCACACTAGGTAGGACAAAACTTAAAAATAGTCTCAAGCCACTAGCTCTAGTAAAAAGAAGATAATTACAAAAAGTTAGTGACTACTCTATTTGGCATTAAGCTCATAGTAAGTAAGGCTGCTTTGTAAAGTCCAGTGTCGTCTTACAAAGATAGGTGCTCGTTAGAGCAAATAAGATGACAAAGCAGCATACAATAAGAAGATGGGTAGACAAAACCATGTTAACCAATGAAGTGGTCAATAACAATTACTCAATAAAAATATAAATATAAAAATTGAGTACATCATGGTATAAATTTTTCTTCAACTAGCATGGACACCAAGTTATCAACTTCTTTCATCTCATATGAATTTGATGTTACTTCCCACTTATCCTTATCTACACTGCCTCTATCTTTTTTAGTACATTGTGTATCAATCAAAAAAGTCAATCAAGGATGCAACTTCATGGTGACATCTCGATTATGAAAAGATGCAGAGGAAAAGAGAGCTTAAGCTCTTACAAGCACACACACAATCACACAATTCTAAAAGAGAACACACAAGATGAGAGGTTGAAAATCTTCTTCTTCACATAACACTCAACACACCATATACAAAGATAAGAGTACACACAATACAAAAAGGTACTCAACCAAATATATACTAGGGTTCTCTATAGTGTGAACCCACCTAAATGAGCTGGTGCTATAACTATGCCAGTCTCTAGAATGGCTATCACAAAACCTGTCATCCCACTAGCCGCATATCATCCATGATCTCACCAACCATGCCAGTGGTGTAAGTGTAGGGCCTATCCCCCAAGCGGGTCATCAATGTCCACCGCCATGAGCTCGATATCTCAACACTCCACCTCGAGCTCAACTCCATCTCATGTACACCAAGCGAAGCCCTGAATCTGCGAAGCTTCTTTGTACCCAATGCTTTGGTGAAGATGTTAGCGACCTGATCCTGTGTGCTGACATAAACAAGGTCAACGTGTCCTGCCAAAACCTTCTCTCTGACAAAATGATAGTGGACCTCTATATGCTTCATGCAAGCATGAAAAACTGGATTCATGGTCAACTGTCTACTGCTAATGTTGTCACAGAAAATGACAACTTGTCTATCCACTGATAGACCCAAATCTGCAAGTAGCTTTCTCAACCAAGCTATCTCAAATACTGCCATAGCAGCACCTCTGTACTCGACCTCTGTAGTACTGGACAGAGCAACCATAGGCTGCTTCTTGCTGCTCCAAGTCACAGTAACACTCCCCAAAGAAAACATCAAGCCACTAGTAGATCTTCTATCTGAGATACTACCAACCCAATCAGCATATGTGTACCCATGTACACATATCTCTGTTCCAATTTCATAAAATAGTCCACAATGCAAATGCATCTCAATGCATCCAAATGCGACCTCCGAGGAACCTACATAAACTGACTCATCAACCCAAGAGCATTGCTCAAATCTAGCCTGGTAATCGTCATGTAGATCAAGCTTCCTACTATGCGCATATACATAGTAAGATCCTCCAAAATCTCTCCTGAATCTGCACTCAACTTGCCATTATGATCCAATGACACTGAGATAGGCTTACAGCCTATCATACCATACTTGGACAACATGTCCAAGCCATACTGTCTCTGCAATAATCCAATACCATGTGGTGACCTAAACACCTCAATGCCCAAGAAATATCTTAACTCCCCCAGATCCTTCATCTCAAATTTTTATCTAAGCAAGATCTTTACATCAAAGATATCTGCATCATGGTCTCCCGTAATGATCAGGTCATCTACATAGATGACAACAAGCACAACCCCTCCATCACCGTGTCTCACATACAACGAGAAATTTGCATTGACTACATGAAAGTCAATAGTGACAAGCTATTCAAAAATCTTGTCCGACCATGCTCTTGGTACTTGTTTTAAGCCATACAAGGCTTTCTTCAACCTACAAACATGATCAGGGTGACTCACATCCTCATAACCAAGTGACTGCAACATATACACCTCTCTTCCTGCAAATTCCCATACAAGAATGCATTCTTTATATCCATCTGATGTAAAGACCATTGCTTTGATACAACCACTGCTATCACAAGTCTCACTTTATCATCTTGGCAATTGGGTTAAAAGTTTCCTCATAATCAATGTCATATGTTTGCGCATATCCTTTGGCTACCAATCTACCCTTGTTCTTGCTTATGCTTCCATCACTGCTATGTTTTACTTTGTACACCCACGTGCATCCAATGGCTTTCTTGCCTTCAAAAAATTGCACTAAATCTCAAGTCTCATTTCTATTTAGTACATCCATCTCCTCATCCATAGCTTTCTCCCAACACACATTTCCAACAACCTCATCAATGCATGTGGGCTCTACAATCTGTACATCTTTTGCCATGTATGCATAGTGATGTGCCATATAACCATCATAGGTAAACTTCTGCACAAGATTCTTCACTTTTCCAGATCTTTGTAGCTTTGCAATGGATTCCATAGCCTTCTTTACACCAGGTATTCTTATAGCTCGTATCCCAAGATCCTCATCAAGGCTCATCTCTGAGCCACTAGACTCTCCATCAACATGAGAATACCCTATAAAAATATCAGACATACTAAGGAACTCAACCACTTTCTCTTTGCCTTTATATGATATACTAATCACATTTGCACGACTGGTATTATGACGCACCTTGTCACTCCATGGTCTATCAATTGAATCACTGAATGAGAACTTTGTTGGTCCACTCAAAGACTGTGATTGCTGACTTGTATTCTGTGCAATCACATTTCTACTCACATCAACCCTAATAGCTTCTTTTTCAGCAACATATCAGCTACTCATCTCATCAAAAACATCCCTACTTATCCTCAACTCACGTGTAGCAGGATTATAACACCTGTATCCCTTTTGCTCAAGGGAATACCCAATAAACACATTTTTTAACTTTTGAATCCAGCTTAGTTCTGAGCTCATCTGACACATGCACATATGTAATGCATCCAAAGACTTTCTCTTGCATTTTTTTTAGCACATAGTGTTTCCGTCATTCATGCATCCCGCTCGACACTCACTTGGTCTTGACATGGGAGGTGAATTGTGCACGCAATGCAAGCTTTCACGAGCGGCCATGGCGTGGGACACCGAGCTTGGTCCATTTACCATCTAAAGATTTGAAACCTTAATGGCTGAAAATCGCCACGTAGCTTGGAAACAAAACGCTGCCCATGCAACATAGAATCGAATCGCCATGCAACGCATACCTGCAACGAAACTTTGCTACCCTCACACACACTTAAAGAGAGGAGATGAGACCATTTCGAGTGGCGACCTTTGTGCTGCGAGCAGAAAGAAACGAAGCATCGCTAATCGCAGCTACAGTTCAAAAGCTGAGGTTGTGAAGGAGAAGGAAGAGAAGCCACACGCTCCCTCATACAAAAAAAAAAAAGAGAGAAATAATCTATCCTGACTGCATCGCAGGGATACCAGCAACGTTGCAGGAAAAAAAATCTTCATATCACATATTTTTTTTATTTAAACTTTTCTTTACCAAAAAAAAAGGCACCATTAAAAAGGAGCGTTTCCCACTTTCACTTGATTAAAGGAGAAAAAGAAAAAAATAAAAAAAAAGAGCATCTAAGCTGCGTTGTAGGGAGACGGATTTTACTTTTTTTTTTGCTACGCTTTTCTTTTAAAAAAAATATCATTAAAAAGAAACTTTTCTTGTTTTCACTTGACCAAGAGAATTTTAAAAAAAAAGAAAAAGAAAAAAGGTACAATAACGTTCATTTCTTTTCCTTGCATGTGGAGAAGGAAAGTATGTACAACACAAGCTAGGAAACCCATGTAATTTCTAGATATTTAGACTGTATAGTAAAACCTACACTCTTATAATTTGATACATTATATCTAGCTATTGATTTCATATTCTTATGTCCACTCATAGTACCGATTCCTCTTATAAGGTAGTTCAAACAATTACCAATCTCTCTAATACATAATATACCATGACAAATCTTGTCGCATTGATTATTTTCAAGCATTTCTCTAAGAATGTATGAAATAAAGTATGTGTGAATTGATGCTCTCTAATGAAATTCACAATATTATTTGTATCTATCAACATCGGTTGTACAAAACACATCTTTCAATGTCTTTTAATAAAAAGTTTAAAGTATGTGCAACATAAGGAACCCATGTAATTTTCAAATATGCAAATTGTATAGCAAGATCTGCATCCTTATAATTTGATGTATTATATCTAACTATTGATGTCAAATTCTTTGATCCACGCATCCTACTTTAAGAAAGGTAGAAACTCTACGATAGCTACATATTATATTTATTAATGACTTTTTTTCCCATCCATCGATTACAATGATAGACACAAAATAAAAGAAAATGCATTTCAAGGTAGCTTTTGTTGAATTTTTTAGTTTTTTCAAATAATGAGTGCATATTATATTATAATCAAGCTCTTAAAAAATAACTTTTTCCTAACTCTATAAAAATAACTTTCGCTAAACTCATTAATGTATCCTAAAGTATTGGATTATGAATCACATTAAAAAGAATAACACATACTATAAAATCTTGAGTCACTTTAAATTAAACTCAAGGATATTACATTTCTCAAATGTTTCATTCAATGATCCTTTATCTTTATAATGTTTCTTCAAAGATTTAGACGATAGAGACAAATGAGTCAATGCATCTTCTCCTAACAAAACATTATTAGCGATGTCTAGAAGTGTTTCTCCATCAAGATGATACTATCATGACAGTTATGTCTATAATTTTTGCACCACATGTGACGTAGTTCTTTCGTGCTTTAGTTCCTTAATGTACAACCAATATGAACCTCACACCATTATCTGACTTCAAAACACAATAATACAATGTAGTCATGCTAGTCAGACTGCCCTTCGTACTGAGTTCCTCTCAAACCTATGCCCATCTATAAAGCTATACATTTTTTGCCCCACTACCTCTTTTATCATGGTATCTATAGAATATACAGGGAAATAAACATTGATGATCACGACATTGATCTTCCTATATTCAACACAAACTCTCACTTTTTCTTTTGTATGATCACTATGAAGAGAATAGCCAATGCCACTTTTAAAATGAACCCTACTTTCAATAGATTATCACTCTCATCTTTGGTAAAGTTAGGGTTTCATCCTATAGCTTTGCATTCTTATGGGTCTAACATTTTGTTTTAGGAGTATTCTATGTTAACATATTTTTGGTGTAGTTAGAAATTCATCCTATATCTCTACGTTCTTATGGATCTACTATTTCATTTCATATTGAAACACTTTTGGACCTATCATTCTTAAGTATATTGAAATATTTCTTGTATCTTTCATCCTCTATCTCTACATTCTTATGGGTCTAGCATTTCATTTCATGTTGACACACTTTTGGACCTACCTCCTTTAAGTCTATTTAAGTCTCTTCATTCTTATGGGTCCAACATTTTTTTTAAGAAGTATTCTATGTTGACATATTTTTGGTGTAGTTACGAATTCATCCTATATCTCTACATTCTTATGGATCTACCATTTAATTTCTTGTTGACACACTTTTGGACCTATTCTCTTTAAGTATATTGAATATTTCTTGTATCTTTCATCCTATATCTCTGCATTCTTCAGTAACATTTCATTTCGTGTTGACACACTTTTGAACCTACCTCCTTGAAGTGTATTTAAGTCTCTACATTCTTATGGGTCTAACATTTTGTTTTAGAGATATTCTATGTTGACATATTTTTGGTGTAGTTAGGAATTCATCCTATTTCTCTACATTCTTATGGATCCACCATTTCATTTCATGTTGATACACTTTTGGACCTATCCTATTTAAGTATAATGAAATATTTCCTGTATCTTTCATCATATATCTTTGCATTCTTATGGGTCTAGCATTTCATTTCATGTTGACACACTTTTGGACCTACCCCCTTTAAGTCTATTAAAAGATTTCCTTGTGTTCTTAAGCAATGTTTCATTTTTTCTCACATGTGGAAGAGAGATAGAGAGAGATAGCTAAGTTTCAATATATTCATATAATACAAAAGTTTCAATATTCATGTGAAACTTAGCTCTATTCTTTTAAACACAATCCTAAAACAACTTGATGCAAAACACAAGCAAGAGAGATGAAGAGAGATAGGTAAGTTTCAATATATTCATATAATACAAAAAGGTATACATGTCTTGGCAAGCCTTTGGCTACCCCTCAAAAGGTAAAAAACATAAGCCTTTGGCTACCCCTAAAAAGGTGAGAAACACCTAATCTAATGACTCAATCCACTAGGAAAAGAATGTCCAAAAAAGAGCAATGTGATTGCTATAAATAACACTTGGAAACATTTGCGAACTGACCAACTTACTGTCGACTAGATCCACAAAATATATTCCCAAACTATCGACGCTTTGTGATAAGCTTCTCATATGCTGACCAGCAGATAATGGTCTCACCATGAAGTCTTCCATGCGCATGCTAGCTGGGACAAGCTCTTGAATCTACTTCTAAAAATGTTCTTTATTGTTTTCTCTTCAACGATCATCCTTGGGAATGAGCATACACATGTCTTACACGTGACATCCCCCTCTTCTAAACTTGATGAAGAGATTCAAACTTCTATTCTTGGATGACTATCACTATCCCATTGTCTCTTCATGGAATCCCAAACCTGTCATCCTTCCCTTCTTGGCAACCTTCTCATTCAAAACTCTATCCGATCTTCTAATTCACTTTAAATCTAATGAAGATCTATGCGTTTGTTTCATCTTGTCTCCTAGCCCTTTACGCCCTTTCCCTAAACATTTTTTTTTGGTCTTCTTTTCACGAGTATTAAGTCTGGTACTCTCACTCGATCATCCTCCCTTGAAACATTGCTTGAAAGCTTTTTCTCGTATGCCTTAAGTGACATCCAACACATAGGACTGCCATTCCCCGTAGGTCTTATGTAACACCACCAACCAACCTCCTAGGAACTTCTTCAATGTCTTGTGTTATTGTCCTTGGACTATGCACCTTCATCTGGGAATGAAGTAGTGTTTATCCTTGCGCCTAATGCTTTAACACCAATGTTACAAGAGAAAGCTCAGGGAGTCTTCTTTCAGCCCTAAACACCATCCTAAAACAACCTGATATGCAAAACGTAAGAAGAGATAGGTGAGTTTCAAAATATTCATATAGTACAAACAAGGTGTACATGTCTTGGCAAGCCTTTAGCTGCCCCCCCTCAAAAGGGGGAAAACGCCTAATCTATGCACCGAGTCTAATGACTCGATCCACTAGGGATGGAATACCCAACAAGGAGCCATGTGATTGATATAAATAGCACTTGGAAACATTTATGGACTGGCCGACCTAGTGCTGACCAGATCCTAAGCCACAAAAATATTTCCAAACTGCTGATGCTTTTTGATAAGCTTTTGATATGCTAGCAATAGGAATTGGTTCCACCACCAACTCTTCCATGCCCATGCTCGCTACACAAGTTCCTAAAACTATTCTTTATCTATTGCCCTTCAAGGATCAGCCTTGGGAATGAGCATGCACATGTATTGCACATCATGGATACATTTCATTACATGTTGACACACTTTCGGACCTACCCTCTTTCAATGTCTTAAAAGATTTCCTTGTATTCTCAAAATAATTTTTCAATTTTCTTCTCACATCCTTTAAGTAGAAGTTTGTTTACTATGACCACCAAAGGTTCTTCATCTGTTCCAGGATTCAATTAATATGGTCCAACAAGATTATTACCAATTCTTGTGGTCTCAAGGCTCTTGTTTGCTAATCTTTTTTACTCCCTCCCTTATTTTTTAGCTTTTTGACTCTCAAAGGTGTTTTTTTTTCCATTTGTAGATGAGTGCTTCCTTCATCCACTCCCTTACCTAGTCACACATGGGAATATCACCTAGCTACACACACATCCCTAGTGTGACACCTCATTTCATACTCACACTAGTACTAACCATACACACACCGGAGTACCACACGGAGATACTATTCTCCCAAATATTGGGCACATTTTAAGACAGTGAATAAGCCTCAAGATGAACCCGACAAGTAAGTAGATCGGCCGAAAGGAGGAACACCATATACAGACAAAATTGGGCACCACATGTAGTGGGTTGACTCCAACAGCCACTGTCCCTGATCCATAGCTTGAGCTTGATGGGTTGGCATTGCACACAACTGTCACCGCAAGAACATCGAGAAAGGTGTCCTTAAGTGTACTCAAGGGGATTTGAACCCAGGATCTCAAGAATGAGGGTGAAGCTCTTGCAAACTTGATTTGAAGAAGAGAGGGTTCTTTATGAAAATAGAAGTTACTCGTATGGACATGAAATCGAAGGCTTCGAATCGCCGAGTCTCCTACTGTAAACACGCATAGTAACCACGGAACTTGGAGGAGAGCTATTTAGGGGAAAGCGGTGTACGTGTATGTTAACCTGACCACATCGTATAATGGTCATTCGTCATGTACTATAAAAAAACATTCCGCCATACTTTTATTATTTTACACAATTAATTAGCAAACTAATTATGCAAACTCGCATCAAGGAAAACAGACAGGAATACCAATGTGCACTGAGATAGACGTACCCGCAACGCATGAATACTGGCGCCGAGCAGAAGGATCGCTTAATTTTGATACAAGAACGGACAGCAGCGGTGGTGCAAGAGGGGAGGGAACTGGGAAGGACCTGGGAGTGGCAGAGCTCCCTTCAGTCCAAGAGAGGAGTAGCAGCTGATGATAGCGGGAGGATGCGGGAGTCGGCAGCCACTTTCCATCGCCAGCCCCCCACAGTTGGAAAGAAGAGAGCTCTCCCCATCGTGCCCCCCCCCCCCCATCACATGGCTATGGCTCGCCCCTTTTGCCCTGTCAAAACAAAACAACAAACATCGATCAAGATACAGAAAATAGTTGTTCCATACATCCTGCAAACATTTGCATTTATCAGACAAAAGCAAATGTTCAATGCTAGTGATGGGTCGACCTATAAATCAAATCGAATGCGGCTCCTGGAGCTGGGCCTCGCGTCGCCACCAAGCACCATGCGGTGCCGCCATTGGAGTGTTACATTGCTGTTCGGCGGTAAGAGAGCGGGAAAGACGAGGGTTTCAATGGGGGAGCAACGTTCAATTCAATCAGCCCTAATCTCTTAAAAAACGCAAAGCAACAAAGAACCGTGTCAGTTCAGCAGAGGAGACTACTCAGGAGAGTGATGGGGCGCTCACGTGAAACTCACACCTGGCGTTCGCTCAGCGGTTTACGAAATTTACAGGCAAGCGTCCGTCATCCGTGAAGCTGGGGATGGCGGCGTCATGAAAATGCACGCCAAGTGTACACGGAATCTTTAAGCATACGTGAGTGCGAGGTTGCACGTCACACGTGTACGATGGTTTTTTAAATTTAAATGTGTATATAGTGATAAGGGTATTTATTGGCTCGAAAATAGCACATTTTTCAATCAATTAAATTGGTATTTATTGGCTCGAAAATAGCACATTTTTCAATCAATTAAATTAAGGACAACTCTTAAATCTATCCGGTAAAATCTGACTCGATCTTTTGAATTTTGGCAGGTACGAATACACTAGAAGGCCGGTTTTCTTAATTTTGGGTGGCACAAATACACTAGAATGCCAATTTTCTTAATTCTGGCCAACACAAATACACTAGAATGCCGCTCTTAAGTTGATGAGTAGAAAAGGGTAGGTTGTGCTCCGCTAGACTAAGAGTCTACATGCCCAGGTGTCGTCCATGCACGTCTGCCTGTCTGCATGCACCGCCCGCCCCTTTCTCTCATCGTCTCCCCCATCTTGCTCTGCTCGCTGGAGCTCGCCGCCTGGTAAGGCCCTCCCCCCGTGAGGGGGGAGCTCTACCCTAAGATGTCGCTTCAAGACATCGTGCTGCTCGGCTCTAACCCTGCACCCCTTGCCCTCAGAGAGGGAGCAGGCCCCTCATCTTTGGTTCTGCATCAAGCCCCTACTGGGTCATGGAGGTTTCCATTCTTCACAAGAAACTGGTCATTTGCCCTCTCCTCTGCTTCGACATCAGAAGCTCCGAGTGGAATTCCGAGAAGTTGAAGATGGTCCTGCTCAGGAGCCACATCAAGGCAGATTTACTCATGCTCAACCCGGTCCGGTTCAGCTTGGTTAACCTATTTCCTTCGCGGAGGCTGTTCGTCATCCGAAAGCTGGTCACACTATATCAGGTCATGTTCCCTCTTCAGCCCCCCTCAGGTTAGATGTTAACCCAATGGTTAATCTCTCTCAAAACCCTGCCTTTGAAGAAAGGGTCGGTGTTGGCGATGTTGATGATGAAGGTGCTGTCATCTGTGATGATGATGAACTTGCTGCATGGCAGGATCACTTGTCCTCTCACTCGCTGATCGCCCTCTGTCATGGGGCTAGACCCCCTGTTGGACGCTCTTAAGTACTGGATCAAGAATAACTGGGAACACAGGGGTATAAGAGTTGCTTCAGTCCAACATCTACCTAATACATATTACATGTTTCATTTTAAGGATCCTGAAAGTGCCACCACTGTAATCAATAGTGGTCAATGGATTATTAGGAATACACCTTTGTCTTTCTTCAGATGGTTTGAAAGCTTTGACCCTAAGGGCCCTAAACCAACTAAAATCCCAGTTTGGGTTGAGTTAACAGACATGCCGGCTAAGTTCTCTCTCTGGGCCAAAAGGATTGGATGTTGAGTTGGTAAAGTGCTAGGGCAAAAGCCCTTTCAGGTGGTTAACCCTCAATGGGCTTATCAGATGCTCATAGAGGTTGACACGGCCAAACCTCTAAAGGATAAAGTCCCTCTTAAAAACAGGGAAGGGCAGGTCATATATGAACAGGTTCTAACTTAAAAAAATTTACCCAATGCTTGTTTTAATTGTAATAAACAAGGCCACATGATTAGGGATTGCCCTGACCTACATCAACCCACAGATACCTCTAAGGCTCCCGGCAAGGATGAGGCCTTTGTGGTTCCCCAAAAAAAACATGTTTCGAAGAACAAAAATCACAAAGCAAATTGGTACATGCCAATAGGTTTGCTCCTCTCTTGGCAGATGTCCAAGATGGCTATGTTGGGAAAAGTGAAAGTCATACTCTGGATAATCATATCCAAGCCAAGGAGACCCCACAGGCAGCCCATTTCGGGGAGGAACATTTTTCTCCTGGAATTATTGACCACAAGGACAGAGTCTTGTTCAGCCAAGAACTTGACTCCCCTATGGATTCAGATGAAGACTGCATAGATAAAACTCAACACATTGATAATGTGTTCAAAACTCAGTTGGAAGCTGAAGATGTGGCAATGATGAAAAGAATGTCCCTCTCCCCATCTAAGCATCCCGAGGAGGGAGGGTTCTCTCCCCTTCCTTTGAGTGCCAAGATGAAGAGGAAAAAGGAAAAGGTCCAGGAGGTATTGAGAACCTCTATGTCCTCTGGGAAGCCCTCCAAAGCTAGTAAAAAATTAACCATATAAACCTGCTCTCTTTCAATTGTAAGGGGCTCACTAACCTCGTGAAAGGGCAGTGGCCATTAATAGATGGGTTAGAGACATGCCATATGATTTTGACTTTCTGAATCTACAAGAGATTAAAGTTGGGGGGGGCCAGCTTCTTCTTAATCTTCAACAAGAATCTCTCTCTCTCTCTCTCTCTCTCTCTCTCTCTCACACACACACACACACACACACACACATTCAAATAAGTGCCCATGTGTCCATGGTGCCATGGTGATCTACTTTAATGCTGATGTAAGCCTTGATTCTTATGTTGGCTATGCTCTTTGGGAGGAGTGATGCTCTAAATGAAATGATGGGTTTAGCCTATATGCATTATACTTGAATCTTGGTGTTTTTTCCTATCTCTTTCTTGGTGTTTTCTTTTGGGCTATGGGTTGTAGGTTGTCTAACAAGTAGTTCTAAGGGTTGCATTGATAGATGTTTTGGAGCCAGGAGGGAAGCTTGAGTGAGATATAGTAGCAAATAATAATTACATAGTGGAATCCTTGCAGTACAAGTTTTGCAATTGGTGGGAGTGTGGAAGGCAAGAGATTGGGACTAGCAGTGTTGCCTTGTTCCAAAAATCCAGACTAGTTAGAGTGCCATGTTCCAGCCTAGTTTTCTCAATGCTGGAAGAGAAATAGGATACAAGGTTTTATGTGGAGTATGTCCATATCTTGTACTTAAAGCATACCAAATGTCATGGGATTTTTACAGCCATGCATCCTATTTCTCTTCCAGCCTAGTTTTCTCAATGCTGGAAGAGAAATAGGATACAAGGTTTTATGTGGAGTATGTCCATATCTTGTACTTAAAGCATACCAACGTTGGAGTACAAGTTTTGTAGTTGGTGGGAGTGTGAAAGACAGGCGATTGGGACTGGTTATGTTGGTGGGAGTGTGAAAGACAGGAGATTGGGATTGCATGTGTTGCCTTGTTCTAAAAATCCAAACTAGTCAGAGTGCCCTATTTTCTCAATGTTGGATAAAAACTAGGGTACAAGGTTTTATGTGTGGTATTTCCATATGTTGTATTTGAAGCATACCAAATATCATGAGGTTTTGACACCAAGAGGTGGGTGTTTGCAGGTGCGAAAAGTACCTATCTGATAGTTTTGTTGTAAGTAAGGACTGCATAAGGACACGAGGAACTTACAGTCTATCGGGGGCCTTATCCTTTGAAGTTGGCCATGAAACTTGATATGTGGGTCTTATACAAGTCAAGGAACAAATCTGTAGAATTTCATCCTTTTTGGGTCTACTGAGGAGGTGCACCAGGAGGGTTAGTTTATGGTGCAAACCATCTCTAGCTGCTGCCAGCTTGTAGGCATCTCAAAGGGCTGATGGAGTGCTTGCCGAAGGAGATTTGAGTTAGAGATTGTTGTGTAGGTGGCTGAGGGGGTTCACCTAAAAATATGTGAGTATAGCACGTGAGTTCAAATGAAGGGATTTTTTAATTTTAAATTTTAAAAAACAACTTAACTCTATAAAGAAAAAGGGATCATTTTATTTATGAAAAATTCACATGTAAGGGGTTTTTTTAATACCCCTTGAATGCACGTGATACATAGGTTTCTTAGTAGTGCACCCTTGAGACCAGAGGTAGAGGATTGCTCCTACTATTCCTCCACTGCCCGGGACATCTCCATAGACCTCTAGCTAATCCTATTGAGAGAGAAGCACCTGATGTACCCTGTTGAGAGAGAAAACAAGTTGCCGAGCTCTAGAGAGATAAAGCAACCACTATCTAGTCCTAATGTGTAACTTGTAGTAGAGAGAGAATAAGATGTCCGACTCTAGAGAGAGAAAGTGACCACTATCCAACCCTCTGTACGTGTGAGATCCCTGTTCCCACCGAGCAACGGATTCGGGGTACTAGCAGCGGAAGTAGCACTTCTCGCGCGGGACAGGGGTCCCACACTCGGGGTCTCGCCCACGGATATCCGGACAAGAGACTAATCCGTCGGTTTGTCCAAAACCGAAACCGGAAAAACTTCCTTTACCCGGAAAGCACGGGCGATTCCACCAGGATAACTCTTTACTCTAACGTAGTCAAGATCATTACTGATCAAACTGATCTGACTGCACCTTTAACGGTACTTGGTCAATCAAGGAAGAACTTACACTTGGATCATTGGGATCAACGCTTTTTTCCCCATCAAGAGGCACAGCCGTTGATTCCTATCCATAGAACAATTTCTATCCGGGATTTACTTCATCTATCGTAATAATAGAAATTAAATCTCGATTTACGGATCCATCAGTCCAGCCTAACCCCATCCGATCCCATGGGTTAGCCAACCGCCCAACCACTGTAGTGATGGGATCCAATTTGGAATTTGGTTAGGTTTTGTCCCGGGTACCAAGGAAAAGAGTTCCAAGGCCCCCTAGCCGGAAGTTCATGCAAACATAGAACTAGCCACACCACTTACACACCCAATATGAAATTGCCTTTTTCTTAGCATCAACTAACTTTAAAACAATCCTTTAATGAAACCATAGTACCACTGATCATAATCTTCCAATTTATCCGGTTGATTCATAATTTCCCATCATTCCTTCATCAGAGTATCTATGGCATCATTGGCAACTAGAACGCTCACCACCTGTCCACACAGGGGCCTTTTCAATAGTTCCTAGCCCATAATACTCGGCAATATAATCACTTATAAAAATCAAGATGGACTCTCGTTGAAGATCAGCAAGATCAACCAACAGATCCATATAAAGAGCCATGGACTCATCCATTGAAGACCAGCAAGGTCAATCAACCAGATCCATGCCCGGTTTCACAAAACAACTCTTACTCCTTGTTCCAATATCTTCCTCGACGCACGCGTGGGTATCCTGGGCGACCCAGAGCCCGAGCACCGTATGGTCAGCACCCTCTAGGATCCTTCGCAGGTGACCTAGCGCTTCACTCATAGGCCGCTTCCTTGGTCCCTCATCCACCGTACCGAAAGCTCACCATTTAAATCGAACCGAGGCTGGTCAAGACCTCGGTCGACCTTGCTACGCAAGACGTCCTCCATTGACTCTCCGTCTCAACAGTTGCAACTTTAACAGTTAGGTCTTCATGACCTTAATCCACAAGATGGTCAAAATGCTTCCCCAGCATTCTTGACATAAAACAGTCATTTACAAACAGTCACAAAATACAGTTTCTAAATCAAACTCTCGTCTTTCCACATTATCCCTCCTTAGTCCACATTACTTATTCCACATTCCATTCAATGTGTACTCATTCTCATCCATTTCCTCATATCGACGACACATTAATTCACATTCACATTCATACATCCACATTTACATGGATACATCCATTTTCACATCCTCATTTATACATCCACATCCCATATCCACATTCATACATACACATCCATATCCACATCCATACATCCACATTCACATCCACATTCACATTCACATCCACATTCACATCCTCATTTATACATCCACATCCACATCCATATTCACATCCATACATCCACATCTACATGCATACCTCCATTTTCACATCCTCATTTATACATCCACATCCCTTATCTACATTCATACATACACATCCATATCCACATCCACATCCACATTCATATTCACATCCATATATCCACATCTACATGCATACATCCATTATCACGTCCTCATTCATACATCCACATCCACATGCATACATACATCCACATCCACATACATACATACATCCACATCCACATTCCCATTCACATCTATACATCCACATCTACATCCACATACATACATACATCCACATCCACATTCCCATTCACATCTATACATCCACATTCATATGCATCCACATCCACATTCCCATTCACATCTACATCCACATACATACATACACTCACATCCACATTCCCATTCACATCTATACATCCACATCTACATCCACATTCACATCTATGCATATACATCTTCATGCATACATCCATTTTCACATTCATACATCCACTTTCACATTCATACATCCATACTCCCATCTCCACATCCACACATCCACATATATACATCCATTTTCACATTCCCATTCATGTAACCCCATATGTCTTCACATCTAATCTTTTACATCACATCCATTCTCGCCCTATCACAACCCATATACATCCTATTCTATCACATACACTTCTTACCTCATCCCATACACATCTTATCACATCCTATCACTTTCCATACGCATATCAATTCTTATCACATCTCATACACCTCTTATCACATCTTATCACATTTCATATCTTTTTAAAAAAAAAAGAGAATTCTTATATTTTATATAAGATTTCTCTACACATTTATTTATACATAAATTCCATTTAAGGAGACTAACACTTTCGAAATTAAAATCAATCTTTTATGCATCTTCTTATGCATAAATTCAGTTTGGTAGAAAATTACACTTTTAGAATAAAAGAATTTCTCTTATGCATCTAAGTTAAGCATAAAATCCATTTATGAGAAAAATCACACTTTTAGTATAAAAAGAATATCTTTTATGCATACCTATATGCATGAAATCCAATATGATAAAAGTAACACTCTTACAATAAAATAATCAACTTTTATGCATACCTCTATGCATGAAATTCAATTATGATATAAGTCACACTTTTATAATAAAATAATCAACTCTTATGCATACTTCTATGCATGAAAATTAAAAATGATAAAAGTAACACTTTTGATATAAAAATTTATCATTATGCATACTCTTATGCATGAAAATAGAAATGATAAAAGTAACACTTTTGATATAAAAATTTATCATTATGTATATTCCTATGCATGAAAATAAAAATGATAAAAGTAACACTTTTGATATAAAAATTTATCATTATGCATATTCCTATGCATGAAAATAGAAATGATAAAAGTAACACTTTTGATATAAAAATTTATCATTATGCATACTCTTATGCATGAAAATAAAAATGATAAAAGTAACACTTTTGATATAAAAATTTATCATTATGCATATTCCTATGCATGAAAATAAAAATGATAAAAGTAACACTTTTGATATAAAAATTTATCATTATGCATACTCTTATGCATGAAAATAGAAATGATAAAAGTAACACTTTTGATATAAAAATTTATCATTATGCATATTCCTATGCATGAAAATAAAAATGATAAAAGTAACACTTTTGATATAAAAATTTATCATTATGCATACTCTTATGCATGAAATAAAAATGGTAAAAATAACACTTTTGATATAAAAATTTATCCATTATGCATACTTCTATGCATGAAATAAAAATGGTAAAAATAACACTTTTGATATAAAAACTTATCCTTTATGCATGATATTAAAATTCAATTTCTCCATGATTGTAATGAAATTCTTTCAATTAATCTAGGATGATAATTCCTAGAATATGGTAGGAAGTCCTCTTTTTATGCTTTGAATGAGATTATTTTATGCATAATTTTTATAAAAATTTTGCCATAGCTCCGCTGCTATGACTGATAAATCTCAATTTTTCTAAGGGATAATGCTTATCATTAAGGAAATAATTAAAATAATCTCTAATTGGATTATTAATCCATAATGGATTGAATCATTAATATACATAAACTAAAAGCATAGAAAAAAGCCATTAATTTGGCCTCAAGCATAGCTTAATCTTGGGTTAAGGAAAAGCTTTATGAAAAGCTTGATTTGGATTGAGAATGGGTCATGAGTATGACCATTTCTTGAGTGAGAGAGAGAATTTACATAAAAATCATTAGAATTTAAACATAAATGAAAATTAACTTCAATAGCATTATGTAACTCTTCACTACTATTCAAACTTCAATAGCATTTAAAAAAAACCATACCAATTAAACTTCTCAAGCTTGAGAGGGGTTGAGAAGAGAGAAACATTGAGAAATTATAGAAAGATCAATATTCACTAATTACCTTACAACTTGCTTGATTCTTTGTTCACGGTAGAGGCCCCCAACCAATCAATTGGTTAAGTATGTTGATGGAGCCACTAAAGGGGGATTGAAGAAAGAGGGAAGCTCCAAAAACTAGTGAATTATTAAATGAATTCACAGTTCTTGGCTTAGGTGGAGTAGAGTAACGATGCATAAACACTATCTATTTTTCAACAAGGGGGAGGCTTCTATTTATAGGAAAAATTGAGCTCCTAACTAAACAAACTGATTCTAGAATTTTCTAAATCAGTTTGGTCAATATTTGACCATTTTTAGGTTAGTTAAGCTAACTTTTTGGAACTAGACTTAAATGAGGAGAGAGGAGAGATGAAATATCTCAATTTTTATGAGTTTAAAACTCATTCAAGCATGTGAAATATGCACCTCCTTTAAAGAACTCTCTTTCCTTACATATGTGTCATAATGGAATCATTTTAATATTGCTCATAGTTTTTTACTAATAAACCTTGTACATTTTCAACTCTTCATCTTATGTGAAATATGCACATCCTTTAAAGAACTCCCCTTCCTTACATATGTGTCATAATGGAATCATTTTAATATTGCTCATAGTTTTTTACTAATAAACCTTGTACATTTTCAACTCTTCATCTTATGTGAGCATTTAAGGGACTCCCCTTCCTTACATATGTGTCATAATAAAATCATTATTTCCAAAATATCTCATATTTTTAATATTGCTCATAGTTTTTTACTAATAAACCTTGTACATTTTCAACTCTTCACCTTATGTGAGCATTTACTCATTTTTGGGTATCTTCTTTTTTACAAATTGGATTTATCTACTCCCTACACATGGATTGATGCTATTGGCCCATAGGAACCTTAATTGGACCATAGTCTAAAGATTTCTGAAAATCTAGACCCTTAGACTAAGGTTCTTTATACCTATTTCCAATTAATTCCAATTGCACATTGGAAAATTTTTTTTGAATTTCTGTTTCAGGGGAACTCATCTGAATTATAAGAGATATTTTTCTATCCAAAAATATTCAAAATCTGAATATTCTCTCTCTAGAATATTTTCTCTCTCTAGGCTAAAATAGTTAGAAACAAGGTCTTTATATTTTTGAAGAGGGGTTGAATACAGGTCAAAAAGGGTTGGGAGAGGAATCTTACAGTACGTGTTGTCCGACCCTCTCACTCTGCTGTCCAGCACTCGATTCTTATTGTCCAGCCCTCTATACCTACCATCTAGCCCTAGATAGAGAAGACAATGGCTATAGAGAAATAAAATATCCTATCTAGTTCTATATAGAGAGAGGTAAAATCCGGACTAGCTCTGTGTAGAGAGAGATATAACAACTCGACAAGCTTGAATCTTAGTGTTTCTTCCTATATCTTTCTTGGTGTTTTTTGGTGGGTTGTGGTTGTGGGCTATCAAGCAGGCAGTTCTAAGGGATGCGTGGAGCCAAGAGGGGAGATTGATGTGAGAGATAGTAGCAAACAATGTTTGTAGAGTGGAATCCTTGTAGTACAAGTTTTGCAATTAGTGGGAGTGTGGAAGGCAGGGGACTAGCAGTGTTGCCTTGTTCCAAAAATCCAAACTAGTCAGAGTGCCTTATTCAAGCCCTGTTTTCTCAAATGCTAAAAGAGAACTAGGGTACAAGTTTTTGTGTGGAGTATGTCCATATGTTGTAATTGAAGCATACCAAATCTTATGAGATTTTGACATGAGGAGGCAGGTGTTTTTAGGTGTGAAAAGTACATATCTAATATTTTTCCACTTAGGACTATATAAAGACGCGAGTAACTTACAGGCTGTCGGGGGCCTTCTCCTTTGAAGTTGGGCATAAAACTTGATATGTGGGTCTTATGCAAGACAAGAAACAAATCTATGAGAGTTTAATTCTTTTTAGGCCTTTTGAGGAGGTGCAGCAGAAGGGTTAGTGTTTGGTCCAAAGCATCTCCACAGCTGCGAGCTTACAACCATCTTAAAGGGCTGATAGAGGGCTTACTGAAAGAGATTTGAGTTGGAGCTTTGTGTGCAGTTGGATTAGAGGTAGAGGATTGCTCCCATAAAGTTTCATAGTGGTTGGACAAGTGAAAGTGGTTTTGGGCTGACATTCTCTAGTTGGGGTCAACATGATGCTGGATGCAAACCTAAAGGCCAATGCAAGTCACAACTAAACCACTGCATAAGCCTCCGCTATTTCTCCACCACTCGGGACATCTCTGTAGACCTCAGGTCAAACTTGCTAAGAGAGAAGCACCTGTTGTCCAACCTCTAGAGATAGAAAAACAAGCTACCCAGCACTAGAGGAAAAAGTGACCACTATCTAGGCCTTTGTACCTCCTATATCCAGCCCTCTATACTTGTTGTCCAACCCTCGGTACCTATCGTCTAGCCCTAGATAGAGAAGAAAGTGGTTGTAGAGAGACCAAACAGCTCGTCCAACTCTGTAGAAAGAAATGTAATAGCCTAACTAGCTCTATAGAGAGAGATATCACAACCTGACAAGCTTGAACTTAGTGTTTATGCTTATCTCTTTAATGGTGTTTTCTTGTGGGTTGTGGGTTGTACACTTTCTAGTAGGTAATTCTAAGGGTTGCGTGGATTGGTGTTTTGGAGCCACGAGGGGAGCTTGATCTGAGAGATAGTAGATACCTGTTGGATATTACACCCAAATCCATTCAAAGGTTGAAAGGGGCTATGTAACCTTGATTACTTCACTCAAGACACCTCCACAAAAGGGCGCCTACATCAAATATAGCCTAGAGGGAATATTTCTCATTTATGGCATACCCACATGGGGGAGATGGCATACCCACATGGGGGGAGATGGCCTTTTATGCTTGTAAGACATCATAGGTGATGTCATGTGGTCATGTACTACTTGCCTATATAAGAGGCTCTTGCTAATGAAGAAGTAACTCGTGTGTTTACATGATTATGCCTAAGCCATGTCTCATTAGTATCTCTAATCCACTCTTAATCATGTTTCTAATCATGACCTAATCATGACTATAACCATGTTTGATCCTCCTTAGCTCTTGCTAATCCACTCTCAAAACCAAGATTTGGTATCAGAGCAGGTTTTACATCATCCAAAGCTCACTTATTAGGGATTAATTAGCAATTTATTAACTTAATCATATCTTATCCTCTCCTATTATCTAGGCTGAAAGACAGGCAGTCCATGGAGCTTCAATATCTCACTACCCACTTCAAGATTCACCACAAGCTTTCAGCTGCCCATTCTCAACTCAAACACGAAGGTGCTGACGGGCGGAATTAGCCAGAAATTGCCTGGAGCCATCGGCATTGCAGCAGAAACCGGCGCCTTTTTATTTGGGGGAAAACGCTGCCCCATCGCCATCGCGTCACCAAGCTCTAATTCCTCAGAGCCTCAAGGGTTTTCGTAGGCTGCGAACACGCTGATCTGGTCAGAATCACGAATGGCTGCGTGGTTTGGTGGCTGTAGGACTGACAGAGCTTCTGAAGCTTCAGTTCTTAACAGTAAATTAATGGGTGATTATTCAATTTAATCACCAATGTTTTGTGCTTAAAATAGTCTCAAATCTCTGATATTTAAAGCACTTAAAGCATTAGATGCTTTGACCTAGGCTTCTACCTCCTTCAAGTACTCCAAGTGACCCAATTTTTGGAAGTTGTTTTGAAAGCATTTATCACATTGGTCACCATATACTTGATGATATTAATATATTGTGATGATGATATTGTTTACATCATTTTTTGAATCACAATGGCTGAACCATCTGATGCTGAATCATCGAACATTCAACATTTGAGGCCTAAGAAGAAAAGCAGAAAGCCGAGGAGACGGGTAAGAAACAATGTCTACAACTCAAGAGCAAACAATGTTTTAGGAGGGCATGATTGGTCTGAATTTTTCATAAATAACCTTCATCTATTTGGTGAAGGTATCTAATCTTGTAAAAGCATTAGACACTGCCCTTGAGGGATACTCAAGTGGTAAGACCTTGCTTTATCATCATGTCTACATCCTCATTCCATGTTGATAAGTTTAATGGGGTAGGCTTTCATACCTGGCAAGTTAGAGTAAGATTTATTCTCATGAAGAAAGGTCTGTGGGGAGTTGCTAGTGGAAAGGAGAAAAAACCTACCACTAGAGATGGTGAACAAGGATGGTTACCTAGAGATGAGAAAGCTTTTGCCATAATTGCATTAGGTCTAAGTGACAACTACATACATCATATCTCTAATGCAAACAACTCAGCTGAAGCATGGGAAATCTTAGAGAAATTATTTGGGGCAAAAGGGAAGCATTCCAAGATAGGGCTGAAAATCCAATTCTTTAAACTTGAAAAGAAAGCTTCTGAGTCTTTACCTACTCATCTTAATTATATGAAAAGCCTAATGTCACAACTTGCAACAATAGGAGCACCAATAGATGAAGAAGATGCCATTGCAGTTTTATTGAAAAGCATGCCTTATGATGAATATGGGCACTTAGTGTCAACTCTCATGAATCTTCCGGATCCTACTTTAGAAGCCATTGAAGCTGCACTCCTTGAGGAGTACAAGAAGAAGCAAGAGAATATAGGGATAATGGAAGGGGCATACTTCTCCAACAACAAGTCACACTTCAAGAAGAAGAACTTCATCGACACAAAAGGAAAGAAGAAGACTTGTGGATTCTGCGGCAAGGACAATCATATTGAAGAAAATTGTTTCTTCAAACAAAAGGCACAAAAGGCATTTCTCGCAAGTCAAGACAAAGAAGAGCTGCAAGAAGAGGCCTCCGAAGAGGCCAATTTTATCGAAGAAGATTGGGCCTTTTGAGTAAAATCAAGGGATAGCCCATACCATGTTTAAAAACCTCTCCATCCTAAACATAACTATCTCATTGTAAGCTTTACTATGGTATTCTAGCATCATCCATCATTGCTAGCATTGTAAACCTAACTGGAATAAGACCTACGGGCACCAGCATGGTCATCATAACTAGTTTTTGTATGTTGTAACTAGAACCTAGAATTGCCATCATAAAGGTAGCATTGTCATGGATTTGGTTGAAGGAGGGTTTGTTGGATATTACACCCAAATCCATTCAAAGGTTGAAAGGGGCTATGTAACCTTGATTACTTCACTCAAGACACCTCCACAAAAGGGCGCCTACATCAAATATAGCCTAGAGGGAATATTTCTCATTTATGGCATACCCACATGGGGGAGATGGCATACCCACATGGGGGGAGATGGCCTTTTATGCTTGTAAGACATCATAGGTGATGTCATGTGGTCATGTACTACTTGCCTATATAAGAGGCTCTTGCTAATGAAGAAGTAACTCGTGTGTTTACATGATTATGCCTAAGCCATGTCTCATTAGTATCTCTAATCCACTCTTAATCATGTTTCTAATCATGACCTAATCATGACTATAACCATGTTTGATCCTCCTTAGCTCTTGCTAATCCACTCTCAAAACCAAGAATACCAAGGTTAGTAGAATGGAATGCTTGTAGTACAAGTTTTGTAGTTCGTGGGAGTGTGAAAGGCAGGAGATTGGGAGTGGCAGTGTTGCCTTGTTCCAAAAATCTAAACTAGTTCGAGTGCCCTATCTTCCAACGTTATTTTCTTAATGTTGGATGAAAACTAGGGTACAATGTTTTGTGTGGAGTATGTCCGTGTGTTGTACTTGAATCATACCAAGTTTCATGGGATTTTAACACAAAGAAGAAGGTACTTGTAGGAGTGAAAAGTATCTATCTGATAGCTGTTGGAGTCAGGAATGCATAAGGACTCGAGGGGCTTATAGGCTATCGGGTGCCTTCTCTTTTAAAGTTGGGCATGAAACTTGATATGTGGGTCTTATACAAGTCAAGGAACAAATCTATGAGAGTTTCGTCCTTTTTTGGGCCTACTGATGAGGAGGTGCAACGGAAGGGTTAGTGTCTAGTCCAAAGCATTCCCACAGCTGCTAGCTTGTAGCCATCTCAGGGAGGGCTTGCTGAAGGAGATTTGAATTGGATCTTGGTGTGCATGTGGATCAGAGGTAGAAGACTTCTCCCATCAAGTTTCATACTTGTTGGAGAAGTGTAAGTGGTTTTAGGCTGACATGCTCCAACTGGGGTTGACATAATGCTAGATGAAAACCTGAAGGCTAGTGCAAGACATAATTGAACCACTACATAAGCCTCGGCTATTTCTCCACCACCCGAGACATCTCTGTAGACCTCTAGTCAACCTTGTTGAGGGAGAAGCACCTCTTGTCTAACCTAAAGAGAGAGAACAACAAGCTACCAGCACTAGAGAGAGAAAGTGACCACTGCCTAGCCCTCAGTACCTCCTATATCCAGCCCTCTATACTTGTTGTCCAACCCTCTATACGTGCCTTCTAGCACAAGATAGAGAAGACTGGTTGTAGAGAGAGAAAACAACTCATCCAGCACTAAAGAGAGAAATGTAGCTGCCCAACCAACTCTCTAGAGAGAGATATAACAACCCAAAAAGCTTGAATCTTTATGTTTCTTCCTATCTCTTTTCTTGGTGTTTTCTTGTGGGCTATGGGTTGTAGGCTATCCAGTAGGCAGTTCTAAGGGCTTTGTGGACTAGTGTTTTGGAGCCAGGAGAGGAGCTTGAGGTTAGAGATAGTAGAGACTAAGGTTTGTAGAGTGGAATATCCTTGTAGTATAGGTACTGCAGTTGGTGGGAGTGCAGAAGCAAGAGATTGGGAGAGACAGTGGTACCTTGTTCCAAAAATCTAAACTAGTGTCAGAGTGCCCTCTTCTCCGGTTGTGGTTTCTTAATGTTGGAAGAGAAATAGGATACGAGGTTTTGTGTGGAGTATATACATATGTTGTACTTGAAGTATACCATATTTTATGGGATTTTTACACCAAGAAGCAGGTGTTTGTAGGAGTGAAAAGTACCTATCTGATAGCTGGTGGAGTTAGGACTACATAAGGACCCGAGGGACTTAAAGGCTGTTGGGGGACTTCTCCTTTGAATTTGGGCATGAAACTTGATATGTGAGTCTTATACAAGAAAAGTAACAAATCTTCATAGTCTCATCCTTTTTGGGTCTATTGAGGTTCTGCAACAGAAGCGTTAGTGATTGGTCCAAACCATCTCTAGCTAGCTAGCTAGCCAGCTTGTAGCCATCTCAGAGGGCTAATAGAGGGCTTTCTAAAGGAGATTTGCATTGGAGCTTGGTGTGCAAGTGGAACAAAGGTAGAGGATTTCTCTTACCAAGTTTGATAGTGTTTGGACAAGCGGAAGTGGTTCTAGGCCATGGGGTCAACCCCTTGGGGCTGACCAAGGCCCACACATGTATAAGCATTCATGCAACCTTTTTGTACCATATGAATAAAAGAAAACCCTGACCCCCAATCTCTCTCTTCTTCTATCTCCTCTATCTTTATCATCTTAGTTCAACATCAATGTTCTTAATCAAGCTTAGGGTTGTGGATCAGTACAACAAGGCTTTTGTGCATGCAGCATAGAGATAGTTGAGTATTCAACATATTATAATGAACAAAAAGGGACTACAAGTCCTATAGCCACATGTTGTCCTGGAGTCCCCCTGTTATCCTTCCTTTCTTGGCAAACCAAAACCTTGCTCAGTCTCCAAATCCACTCTAACTCTGATGAAGATCTATGCATATGTTCCATCATGTCCCCTTTTCATTCTTGTCGTATCTCTGAACATTGTCTCTAGTCTTCTCCTAAGTATTGAGTCTATCACTCTCACTCCACCCCTTGAAGGAGCATCCGACCTTGAAATTGTTGTGCCTGAAAGCCTTTCCTGGTGTGGCACCCCACTCATAGAACTGTCATTCCCCTTGGGTCCAACCAACCTCCTAGGAACTTCTTCCATGTCGTGTGTTCCTTTCCTTGGGCCTCATACCTATGCACTTTCCTATACCTTGGAACTACAGGCCTTAATTTGGGATTGAATCAGTGTTTAGCCTTGCTAAGCCTGATGCTCTTGTACCAATGTCACATGTGAAAGCTCTCGGAGTCTTCTTGCATGTTACATGCATGCTCGTGCCATGGCTAATCATTTGCATGATTAGTCTTAATCACTGACTAATCATCAATTAAGTTAGTCATCAGTGTAGGAGCATTATTTATAACATCAAAATTTGCATTAGCATCATCATCATCATTAGTATCAGCTACAGTAGCACCATCATCTTCATTATACACCTGAGGGCTTGGGACCTCTGTTGGCTTCCTTTAGACAGTCTGGCGGTAGCCAGCAAGTCTAGTTGCAGGTGGGATAGCACCTAAGAGAAGGGACAACAATGGAACATATAAAGGAAGAAGCACAGCATTAAAAAGAGAAATTAATGAATATTTGTCCAACAAATCTAGCCAAGAGAGTAGGGGAGCGGCCAACTGGGTCTTGAGAGAATTATATAAAGGAAGAAGCACAGCATTAAAAAGAGAAATTAATGAATATTTGTCCAACAGATCTAGCCAAGAGAGTAGGGGAGCGGCCAACTGGGTCTTGAGAGAATTATATAAGCATGAAGTCATTCTCAGCATAAAGTAAGTAATTTTTTTAATAGTTTATTCATTCCATAGTCAATAGAAGTCATGTAGAAAGGGGACAAGGTAACCCCTATGGGGCTGACCAAGACCTAAGGCATGTACAAGAATTTATGTAATCTTTTGTACAATATTTAAATACAAAAAACACTAACACCCAATATCTTTGTTTTTCCCTATCCTCTATCTTAATATTATGTTAACATCAATGTTTCTAATCAACATTAGGACTATGGATCAGTACAGCAAGGCTTCCACGCATGCAACATTGGTATAAAGCATTCATGCTCAGCCCACTAAGCATTGTTCCAAGGAAGGTGCATTGTTTCAGTAAAAAGGTGTTGAGATATGAAGCTCAATACAAGCTGACACTTAGGATATCCTTGGGTGATTGTTTTTGCCACTTACTTCACTAGCATGTTTGGTAGGATGTTAACATGATAGATATTTGCGAGTGATTCTACAGATGGACTACACCAACTACTAGTCCACCACTGAGTTATGGCATACTTATCTTACCAGCTCACTCACTTAGCGTGTTCACATTATGGACCACATCTTCATAGTATTTTAGTACTTATGTTGTATTTCTCTTATCTTTTTGTAGAACCCTTTCATTGAGAAGAAGAACATCAATTTTCAGCCTCTCATCTTGTGTGTTCTCTTATAAGGTTTATATGGGTGTGTGTGTATGCCTGCAAGAGCTCAAGCTCTCTTCCTCCCTGCATATTTTCATGGTCTCATGGCCTTGCTCATGCTAAGAAGCTGAGTAGCAAGAAGGAGAAACACAAGAAACAGTACGAGGGGGGTAAGAGCTTCACCTACTCTTCCCCCTTTATGTTGGCTCCTACACCCTTGTCAAGAGCTCTTTGGGAGGCACTGGAAAACGAACTCCGATTGAGGATCTATATTTGCGGGAGTGGAGGTGCAAGGAAAGTATATTTTTCTTTGAACAAACTTTTTGTGGCCAAAAATTCATTTCGGGCACGTCTTGACCTCCGTTTTTCAGTTTGCACGTTCCCGTGCACTACATGTTAGTTTCAATTCTCTGTAGAATTTTATTTTTAGAACTTCAAGAAGGGCATTTGGTTATGTAGACATTGTGTGTATTACAGGAAAAGTTTTGCAGGTGTTATTAGGTGTATGTATCTAGGTTGAGGTCAATGGTTGTGACTGTTTGGGTGCAGTATAGTATCGCTGCAAAGAATACATTAGTTTGTGCAGGTCCAACAAAAGTGCTATTTTTGGTGAGTTTGTGTTGCATACAAGATGTCAAATGATGGAATTAACCAAATTGTTGCAAAGAATCTTAATAAGAATAAATTTCATGCTTGGAGGTTTAGATTAACAAATTTCCTGATGGAAAAAGGCTATTGGGACTACATTGAAGGTGAACATGAGGAGGTACCAAAGATACCTAAGATTAATTTATCAGGTTGAAAATGTAAAAGAATATAAGGATTGGAATCAAGGAGCAAGGAAAGTCATGTATTGGCTTTCTACTAGCATACAGGACACCATGATTGGGTATATACAGTATGCCAAGTCACCTAAGGAGGCATGGGACACCTTGGTGAAGCTGTATGAAGAAACAACTAACACCAAGGTACGAAAGATTCAGTTGAAGAATGAGCTTCATATTGTGGAGAAGAAAAATATGTCTATGAATGATTATGCATTGAAATATCAAGGGCATTTTCTAATCCCTTGCATCTATTGGTGTTTCTCTTGATGATGATGATAAGGTGGAAGTATGCCTACGTGGTCTTGGGGCACAATACAAGGAATTTAATGTGAGGCTTTGGCTCAATAATCATAATACAATTCAAGAAAATAGAATTTTGCACAAGTTTTTGAGGCAGAAAGAGAACCATTCTGTATATAATCAAGAAATCTTACAACAATCTGATATGAATCAGTCTTGGGAGGAAAGAGCTCACACCACCCGACCACCCCTGAGCTATCTCACTCGCACTCTCACTCTCATGAAAAACTCAAACTCACACTCACACATGCCCTCTCACTCGCACTCTCAATCTCTTATTTGATTTTGTGTGTGTTCCTCTTCTTCACGTCAAAAGCCAAAAGTAGCCCTTCTGGAGCTTTCTCAATCAATGTGCCATATTTTTGGTGATGTTGCCCTTTTTGGAAAAGCGTGTTTGGGAAGCTTTCTTCATACGCGATCATCATTCCCATGAGAACATTTTTTTAACACTAGGAAAATAGCCCTTTTCCATGGTACACCATTCGTGTCTCGGTGATCCGAGACACGAATGAGCTATTGAGCATCCTCATCGGTGATCCGATGAGGATGCTCAATAGCTCATCTTGAACATTCCATCCTCCTCTTTGACTTTGCATCTCTTCTTCTGAGGCTAAATCTTTATTCTTCTTGACTTCCGTTTAGGACCTGTAATGTCTCGACATGAAAATTTAGGCACATTTTTAGCACAAAACCACTCCAAACCCACTTTGGAGTCACCAAAACGGATGTGAAATAATGTGAATCACAAAGATTTCACTTGAGCAAAGTTGTTCTATATGTACAAAATAGAAAAAATCTCTCATACAAAACTTCTCCTCATTTCACCTCTAATCTAATCAAAACTCACCCACCAAAATGGCAACTACCTGAAAATGACCAAAACCAAAAAATTTCTGCAACAATTTTTTTTTTCAAAACATGTTAGATGTCCTAACAAAACATTCTACACACTTTCTCCAATAAGAATTTATGAAAAATATTTATACGAAATTATGAAGCGTCACAATCGCCCCTTCTTTGAGAACTCTGTCCTCAGAGTTTAAATGAAGGAAACTTTGCATTCAATGAATCTAAGTCTACCCACAAAGCATCTTCTAAGAGATATACATCCCACTTAACCAAAACTTGAACTAAAGTCCTATTTCTAGGTTGTCTGGTTCTTCTATCCAAAATAAATTGAGGTTCGACCCTCCAACTCCCATCTTCTTCAATCCAAAATTTGTCTTGCAAAACATGAGAAGGATTAGCAACATAGCTTTTCAATAAACTCACATGGAAAATAGAATGCACTTTTATATTGCTAGGCAATTCTAGTTCATAAGCCAATGTTCCCACCCTCTTTAAGATTTTAAAAGAACCAACAAAACGGGGTGATAGTCTCCTATCCTTCCCAAGAATCAAGTTACTCTTCTTAGGAATGACTTTCAAAAATACCATATCACTGACTTTGAACTCACTAGGTGCATGCTTCTTGTCATAATAGAGTTTCTGTCTATGTTAATCCTTCTTGATACACTCCCTAATAGCGTTGACTTCCTCATCCATCCTCTCAAGCATCTCTTTGGAAACCTCAACTTGGTTCTCGGGGTCTGAAAAGTTCACAACCCCAATGTATAACATTTTTGTCCATAAATGGCTCTAAAACGTGTGGAGCTATGCCATGAACTATTGTAAGAAAACTCAGCTAAAGGTAAGAATTCAATCCAATTGGTTTGCTTTTCATTGGCATACATTCTAAGAATATCCTCTAACACGAGACGGTTTACTCTCTTAGTTTCCCAATCTATTTGAGGATGAAATGTGGTGCTCAAAATAAGCTCAGTAGTACCAATGGCTTTGAATGTGGCTTGCCCCAAAAATTAGATGTGAAATTTGAATCCCTATCATACACTATACTTTGAGACATACCATGAAAATGAAAATTTTCTTTTACAAACAACTTGGCTACCTCAAGAGCACCATCTGTCTTCCTCATAGGAAAAGGAAAGAAGTTAGCCATCTTCGTCAAATGATCGACAACTATAAAGATAGTGTCATATCCTCCTCTAGCAGTGGCCAATTTAGTGATAAAGTCCATTGAAATTGATTTCCATTTCTTAGAAGTAATGTCTAAAGGTTTCATTTGACCTGGCATTCTATGTTGTTCAATCTTCACTTGCTAACAATGCAAACATTCTCTAATATAGCGTTGGACATCACTCTTCAAACTAGTCCAAAAGTAAGCTTTTCGGACCTTACCGTACATTTTGTTATATCCAACACGTCCAAAAAATGGTGCATCATGACAATCATGAAGAGTTTTGGCCTTAAAAGATGATTCACTAGCCACACAAAGTCTCTCATTATAGTACAAGTTCACCTTGACCAAATGATATTTTCCCTCGTCAACCCTCTCACATGGAGTCTTGCAGGCAATTCTCTCTAAGATGCTCACATAAAAGGGATCTCTCTCAATTTCATCTCTAATGTTTTCGATTATGTCCAACCAAACAACAGTCAAGGAATAAATCAAAGGTCGCCTACTCAAAGCATCAGCCACCTTCTTTTCCTGACCCTCAATGTATTTGATCTCAAAATCATACTGACATAGGAGGTCCATCCACCTCCTTTACCTATTGTTTAACAAAGGTTAAGTGAATAGATATTTTAAACTTTGATGATCAATCCAAAGTTTAAACTTAACACCAATTAGGAAATGTCTCCAATGCTTAAGGGCATGCACAATTGCGGCCAACTCGCGATCATGGGTAGGATACTTCTCTTCATGGCTGCTAAGTTTCCTTGACTCATATTCTACCACTCGTGCATGCTTAAGGGCATGCACAATTGCGGCCAACTCGCGATCATGGGTAGGATACTTCTCTTTGTGGCTCCTAAGTTTCCTTGACTCATATTCTACCACTCGTTCATCTTGAGAGAGAAAACACCCAATTTGTGTTCCATTAACAAAAGGTTTCCCCATTTCTAGTATTTTTAAAATATAATTCTCAGCAACCTTAGATTTTAAAGTGTCAAAAGCTACTCGACACCTTTCATCCCACCTGAACTTTTTTTTCTTGTTGGGTGAGATTGGTCAATGGAGAAGCTATCTTAGAAACATCTCTAATGTGTTTTCTCCTCTCGAATTGTGCCAATCCTATGAAGCTCCTCACATCTGTCACACACTTGGGTCTAGGCCATTCCATAATCACTTTAATCTTATCAGGATCTATGTGGATACCCTCCTTAGAAATGACACAGCCTAAATACACATTCTTGTCCTTATCAAAGAAACACCTGCTCATATTTACATACAACTTGTGATCCCACAACTTTTGAAGTGTTTTCCTAAGATGAATTTCATGATCTTTTCCATTCTTTAAATACACAACAATATAATCTAAAAATAAAGAATGAAATCATCCAAATATTCACAAAACACATTATTCATCAAACACATGAAAGTAGCAGGTGCATTAGTCAATCCGAAAGGAAGAATAGTGAACAAATAATGCCCATACTGAGTCCTAAATGTAGTCTTAGGAATGTTCGCTTCTCTGATGTAAATTTGATGGTATCCAGATTGCAAGTCAATCTTGGTAAAGACAGAGGACTGACTTAATTGACTCAACAACTCATCTATGTGAGGTAAAGAGTACTTAATCTTCATGTTCTGCCTATTCAACCTTCTATTGTCAATGCAAAGTCTACAAGTCCCATCCTTTTTCCTTTGAAACAAAACTGGACTACCCCAAGGAGAAACACTACATCTAATGAAACTCTTTTGCGTCAAGTCATCCAACTGAAGCTTTAGCTCTCTCAACTCATCCACATTTAACGTATAATAGGGCGCAATAGAGTAAGGTTAGGTTCTTGGTTCTACTACTATGGCATGATACTGGCGCTATAACTATGCCAGTCTCTAGAATGGCTGTCACACAGCCTGTCATCCCACTGGCCGCATATCACCCAAGATCTCACCAACCATGCCAGTGGTGTAAGTGTGGGGCCTATCCCCCAGGCGGGTCATCACTGTCCACCGCCTCACTAGACGAGCTCGATATCTCAACACTCCCCCTCGAGCTCAACTCCATCTCATGTACACCAAGCGAAGCCCTGAATCTGCGGAGCTTCTCTGTACCCAATGCTTTGGTGAAGATGTTAGCTACCTGATCCTCTGTGTTGACATAAACAAGGTTAAGATCTCCTTCTCTCTGACGAAGTGGTAGTGGACCTCTATGTGCTTCGTACGAGCATGAAATACTGGGTTCCTGGCCAACTGTATACTGCTAATGTTGTCACAAAAAATGACAACTTGTCTATCCACTGATAGTCCCAAATCTGCAAGTAGCTTTCTCAACCAAGCTACCTCACATGCTGCCATAGCAGCTCCTCTGTACTCGGCCTCTGTACTCGATAGAGCAATCGTAGGCTGCTTCTTGCTGCTCCAAGTCACAACAGCACTCCCCAAAGAAAACATGAATCCACTGGTAGATCTTCTATCTGAGACACTACCAGCCCAATCAGCATCTGTGTACCCATGTACACATATCTCTGTCCCAGTCTCATAGAATAGTCCACAATGCAAAGTAGACTTTACATACCTCAGTATGCGTCTCACTGCATCCAAATGCGGTTTCCGTGGAACTTGCATAAACTGACTCACCAACCCAACAGCATATCTCAAATCTGGTCTGGTGATCGTCATGTAGATCAAACTTCCTACTATGCGCCTATACATAGTAAGATCCTCCAAGATCTCTCCTGAATCTGCACTCAACTTGCCATTCTGATCCAATGGCACAGAAATAGGCTTACAGCCTGTCATACCATACTTGGACAACATGTCCAAGCCATACTGTCTCTGCAGTAATCTAATACCATGTGGTGACCTAATCACCTCAATGCCCAAGAAATATCTGAGCTCCCCCAGATCCTTCATCTCAAACTTCTGTCTAAGCAAGATCTTTACATCAAAGATCTCTGCATCATGGTCCCCCGTAAAATGATCAAGTCATCTACGTAGATGACAACAAGCACAACTCCTCTATCACCATGTCTCACATACAGCAAGAAATCTGCATTGGCTACATGAAAGCCAATAGTGACAAGATATTCCGAAATCTTGTCAGACCATGCTCTTGGTGCTTGTTTTAAGCCATACAAGGCTTTCTTCAACCTGCAAACATGGTCGGGGTGACCCACATCCTCATAACCAGGTGGCTGCAACATATACACCTCTTCTTGCAAATCCCCATGCAAGAATGCATTCTTTACATCCATCTGATGTAAAGACCATTGCTTTGACGCAGCCACTGCTATCACAACTCTCACGGTTGCCATCTTGGCAACTGGGCTGAAAGTTTCCTCATAATCAATCCCATATGTCTGCGCATATCCTTTGGCTACCAATCTAGCCTTGTACCTGTTTATGCTTCCATCGCTGTTATGTTTAACTTTGTACACCCACTTGCATCCAATGGCTTTCTTGCCTTTAGGTAATTGCACTAAATCCCAAGTTTCATTTCCATATAGTGCATCCATCTCCTCATCCATAGCTTTCTCCCAACACACATTTCTAACAGCCTCATCAATGCATGTGGGCTCTACAACCTGCACAACCTTTGCCATATATACATAGTGATGTGCCACATAACCATCATATGTAAATCTGTGCACAGGGTTCTTCACTCTCCCTGATCTTCGCAGCTTTTCATTCATGGCTTCCATAGCCTTCTTTACACCAGGTGTTCTCATAGCTGGGATCCCAAGCTCCTCATCAAGGCTCATATTTGAGCCACTAGACTCTCCATCAACATGAGAATGCCCTGCAGAAATGTCAGGCATACCAAGGGGCTCAACCACTTTCTCTTTTCCTTTACGTGATGTACTAATCACATTTGCAGGACTGGTATTATGATGCAGCCTGCCACTCCATGGTCTATCAATAGACCCACTAGATGAGGACTCTCCTGGTCCACTCAAAGACTGTGATTGCTGACCTGCATTCTGTGCAACCACACTTCCACTCACATCAGCCCACAGCTTCTTTTTCAGCAGCATACCAGCTGCTCATCTCATCAAAGACAACATCCTTGCACTTACCCTCAACTCACGTGTAGCAGGGTTATAACACCTATATCCCTTTTGCTCAAGGGAATATCCAATAAACACACATTTTTCAGCTTTCGAATCCAGCTTAGTTCTCAGCTCATCTGGCACATGCACATGCAATGCATCCAAAGACTTTCAGATGAGACAAATCTGGTTTTCTGCCAGTAAACCTCTCCTCTGGAGTTACATCATGTATGGCTGCAGTTGGAGTCCTATTCATGATGTATAGTGCTGTGGAAACAGCCTCAGCCCAATAGCAATGCGGCATATTCTTCTCTTCCATCAATGCTCGCGCAATCTCAGCAATGTGCTTGTTTTTTCGCTCAGCAACTCCATTTTGCTGCGGAGTGTATCTGCATGTAAACTGTCTCCGAATACCATTCTTCTTCAGAAATTCAGAGAACTCATTGGAGAAGTACTCTCCCCCTCCATCTGACCTTAGGCACTTTACATATTTCCCTGTTTGCTTTTCAACCAAAACTCTGAAATTCTGAAAGTGAGTGAACACCTCACTCTTCTCCATCATGAAATATACCCACACTTTCCTTGTGTGGTCATCAATGAAAGTCACATAATACCTGCAGCCTCCCATAGATATGGTCTTCGTATGACCCCATACATTTGAATGCACAACATCTAGTGCATTTTTGCTCACATATCTGTTACGTGGAAACACATGCTTTGTTTGCTTCCCAAATTGGCATGCTTCACATATTTTCTGCATACCTTCCACTTTAAATTTTGGAAGCCCTGTCACAATTCCTTTTGTCTGCATAGACTTCAATCTCTGCACATTTACATGTCCAATCCTTTTATGCCAAATGTCTGTGTCTGCAACAATTCCTAAACCATTTGCAAACATTGCAGCACTCATTTTAGGCATGTCTACATTTAATGTAAACATTCTGCCCACTCTGTTGCCTTTTGTAACCAACCTGCACTTGTCTTTAAAATCTTCAACATAACATCCATCAGGGTTAAACCGAACCTGCAAACCCTGCTCAATCATCTGGCCAACTGAAACCAGATTCTTTGTTATATTCGGAACGTGAAGTACATCTGCAAGGTACTTCACTTTGCCATCCTGCATAGATAATGGCACATCTCCAACATGGGCAATTGGATGAGCAGTGTCATCCCGTGTTTCCACAAAACCTGGTCTTTCCGAGTTTTTCATCTCCTTGAACCACTCCCCATGACTCGTCATGTGGTTCGAAGCACCTGAATCCACATACCATACATTATCTTTTTGTGCTGCATCAACATTTTCAGACATGGCATTCACGACATGCTGCATAACAAACAACCTTTCATTATCCTCATTATTTCTGCTTGAGGATGCATAGTTGTTTTGCTGCACTTTTCCATTTTGCATGTCAGCCTGCTTCTTATAACATTTTGACTGCACATGTCCAGGCTTACCACAATAATAGCATTCACGTGCATCATTATACTGCCTTTGCCAATTTCCACGACCTCTTTGACTCCCCCTGCCTCTGAATTTGCCTCTTCCACCTGCGTGTTGTTGTTGTTGTTGATTATGGGACTGTTGTTGTTGCTGCTGGCTGCTGGCCATAATTCTGATTACCTGTTCGGCCACCTCCTTGACCGCGTCCACGGCCTCCTCTACCTCGTCCTCTTCCTGAACTCATGTAGAAGACCTGTTGCTCTGAACTGTTTTTGCTTTGTGAAGATTGTTGGTCTTCACCCAAGCTGTTCTCTTCGATAATCAGCATAGACACCAAATCTGTAAAGTTGGGAATGTTTTCCCGAGTCTGAATAGACGTCTTGAACGCCTTGTATTGTGGCCCGAGACCACGTAGACAGACCTCCACCTTATCATCATCATCTACTGACACACCAATAGATGCAAGGGATTCCACAATACCCTTTATCTTCAACGCATAGTCATTCACAGACATGCTCTTTTTCTCCACAGTATGAAGTTCATTCTTCAACTGTATCTTACGTGCCTTGGTATTTGTTTCATAAAGTTTTACCAAGGTGTCCCACGCCTCCTTGGGGGACTTGGCATCCTGAATGTGCCTAATCATGGTGTCCTGTATACTAATGGAGAGCCAATACATGACTTTCCTGGCTCCTTGGTTCGTCTTTAAACTCTTTCACATCTGCAGCAGTCGAATTTATATCCGGTATCTCCGGTGCCTCTTCATGCTCACCTTCTATGTAGTCCCAATAGCCTTTTCCCATCAAGAAATTCATCAACCTGAACCTCCAAGCATGGAAGTTATTCTTATCCAGCTTCTCAGCCACAATCTGTGTTATGCCATCATTAGACATCTTGCCAAACACACAATTTTACCAGAAACTGCACTCTGGTTTTTCTGCACAAACTACTGTATTTTCTGCACAGCGGTAATGTAGTACTCTCAAATGTCACAACCAGTGACTTCAATGTGCATACATACACCCAATGGCAACTAAAGACCTCTTTGCAGCACCCACAGTGTCTGCACAGTCAATCTGTCTTCCTGCAGTCCTTAAAACAGTTCTGCAGAGAATCGATGACTTACCCGCAGTGCTCGAAATCGCCTGCTTTCTAAAAAACAGAGGTCCAGACGTGCCCGAAACCCGTTTTCGGCCCATTAAATTGAGTCCAATAGGACAATATAGTTGCCCTTTAGCTTTACTCCCGCGAAGAAAGCTCCTCAATCAGAGATCGTTGCCGGTGCCTCCCGTAGAGCTCCCGACAAGGGTGTAGTCACCAACACAAATAGGGAAGAGTAGTTGCAGCTCTTACCCTCGTACCGCTTCCTATGGTTCTCTTGCTTGCAGCTCAGCCCTTAGCACGAACCAGGCTCTGATACCATGAAAAGATGCAGGGGGGAAGAGAGCTTGAGCTCTTTTGCAAGCACACACACACACTCACAAAACCCTAATGGAGAACACACAAGGTGAGAGGCTTAAATCTTCTTCTTCTTCACTCAACACTCAACACACCATATATAAGAATAAGAGTACACATAATATGAAAGGTACTCAACCAATACATACACGGGTTCTCTATAGTGTGAACCCGACTAAATGAGTTGGCGCTATAACTATGCCAGTCTCTAGAATGGCTGTCACACAGCCTGTCATCCCACTGGCCGCATATCACCCAAGATCTCACCAACCATGCCAGTGGTGTAAGTGTGGGGCCTATCCCCCAGGCGGGTCATCACTGTCCACCGCCTCACTAGACGAGCTCGATATCTCAACATGATACAAGTCTCTAGGAGGAGGCATCCTAGATAGGCCATCCGAAAAAACATAAGGATATTCATTGAGGAGTTTCTTCACATACTTGGGATCATCTTCCTTCTTTGTCTCTTTTATAAGATCATTGGAAAAGATTAAGAATGTCTCACACCCTTGCCTAATCCCTCTAAAAGTTTCATGGTCTAAATTCGAAAGGCCTCACTATTCCTCTCTTTTCCCTGAATAACTTGCGTTTCTCCCTCCTCACACTAGCAAAACTCACAATCCTATCTGCATAGTTAATGAGGTATTTGTTGGAGACTAACCAATCCATTCCAATTATTGCATCACACTTATCCATCTTGATGGCATAGAAGTCTCCCTTACACTTCCTTCCCACTAAGGTGAAAGATAATTTTGCCAAGAACACTTGGGTGTAGTGAGTTTTCCCATTGGCAAGTTGGACGGGCCTCTTTACTTGACTTCTTAATCTTAAGTGTTTTGATTCCATAAGTTTTGGAGAAATAAAGCAATGCGTGCTACCCGAGTCAACTAAAAATTGAACAACTCGATTTCTAATCTTTCCTTTCATTCTTATCACTAAAGCATGTGCATGAGATGTAGAAGAAACCATACATTTCATTATAGGTTTAGGTAACTCACCTTGTTCCCCCGCTTCCTCAATTGTCACATCCATCTCAGACAACTTCTCTTGCATCTTCAGTCGAGTCCCAAAGTTGAATTTAACTTTGTGTTCGGGCACTCAAATGTGCAATGTCCTCCCCACATCTAAAGCAGAACCTGAGCCTCCTTTGTCGCTCAATGAACTGGGGATCATTCTGCCATGTTGTTGGTTTCTAATTCTTCTGATTCCCAATGTTTTGATTATTGGATTGATTCTGATTTCGAGAATTTTAAAATTTTGGATTATGCCTACACTGCTGAGATTATAGGGTGCAGATCCTTGGTTTTTCCCAGTATCATAATTTTCATCTTTTTGCTGCATATTACGCCCTCCTTGAAACTTGGAATCATTCCAAATTTTAGATCTACATGGAATACTTAAGTTTTGAAAACCTTGAGGATGATGGCCAGTTGGAAACAACCTTGATTTTGCAGCCTTTCATTGATCGTATGCTTCCATCCTTTCAAAATTCTCAGCTTTGGATACAAGATCTAAGAAATCCTGCGATCCTATTCCCTTCATCATATAGAGGTCCTCCTTCAAGCCCTCTACAAATTTGTGAGTAAGAGCCTCACCGAAAACTTCACGTGCATACTTATGTAAACAAAGGAACTTCTCCTTGTACTCATCAACAGAAAGATCATGTTTTCCCTCTTGGACAACCTACTTGAAATTGTAAAACTCCATCCTCTTTTCCATATAGTAATGAGGAGAACAACACCTCTTTTCTGTGTAGCAGCTTGGAATTCAGCCCAGGTAATAGGTTCATTTGGTTTCTCTCAAATTTGTACATGGGACTTCCACCATAATTTTGCGACACCGCGCAATTGTAGCGAGGCAATTTTAGCCTTTCCCTCCTCATCGAATTCTCGAAGGGAAAAGAAATCCTCCAATTCTTCATGCCAAGCCTCAAGATCTTCTCCTGTCTTCTTTTCACCATCAAATTCTAAGAGCCTTGCTTTCTTGAAAACCTCCTTTAGGGAAGATTCGGCCACATCTTCTTGTGCTTTAGCTCTTTTTCGAGTTTCTGGTTTACGATTAATGTGAGATCCCGGTCTCCACCGCGCAACGGATTCGGGGTACTAGCAGCGGAAGTAGCACATCGTGCGCGGGTAGGGGTCTCACACTCGGGGCCTCGCCCACGGATATCCGGACAAGAGACTAATCCGTCGGTTTGTCCAAAACCGAAACCGGAAAAACTTCCTTTACCCAGAAAGCACGGGCAATTCCACCAGGATAACTCTTTACTCTAACGTAGTCAAGATCATTACTAATCAAACTGATCTGACTGCACCTTTAACGGTACTTGGTCAAATCAAGGAAGAAACTTGCACTTGGATCATTGGGATCAACGCTTTTTTCCCCATCAAGAGGCACAGCCGTTGATTCCTATCCATAGAACAATTTCTATCCGGGATTTACTTCATCTATCGTAATAATAGAAATTAAATCTCGATTTACGGATCGATCAGTCCAGCCTAACCCCATCCAGTCCCATGGGTTAGCCAACCGCCCAACCACTGTAGTGATGGGATCCATTTAAGAATTTGGGTAGGTTTTGTTTTGGGTACCAAGGAAAAGAGTTCCAAGGCCCCCTAGCCGGAAGTTCATGCAAACATAAAACTAGTCACACCACTTACACACCCAATCTGAAATTGCCTTTTTCTTAGCATCAACTAGCTTTAAAACAGTCCTTTAATAAAACCACTTACGCACCCAATATGAAATTGCCTTTTTCTTAGCATCAACTAGCATCAACTAGCTTTAAAATAATCCTTTAATAAAACCATTATGTCACTGATGACAATCCTCAAAGTCTCTGGTTGAATCCTTATTTCCAGTCATTCTTTCATCGGTGTACTTATGGCATCATTAACCAGAACGCTCACCACTTGTTCTCTCAGGGGCCTTTTCCATAGTTCCTAGCTCATAGTAACCGGCAATATATTCATATAATAGAATGGAATCTCCGTGGAAGATCAGCAAGATCAACCCACAGATCCATATAAAAGAGCCATGGACTCATCTGTTTGAGGACCAGCAAGGTCAATCAACCAGATCCATGCCCGGTTTCAGAAAACAACTCTTACTCCTTGTTCCAATATCTTCCACGACGCACGTGTGGGTATCTTCGGCGACCCAGAGCCCGAGCACCGTATGGTCAGCACTCTCTAGGATCCTTCGCAGGTGACCTAGCGCTTCACTCATAGGCCGCTTCCTTGGTCCCTAATCCACCGTACCGGAAGCTCACCATTTAAATCGAACCGAGGCTGGTCAAGACCTCGGCCGACCTTGCTACGCGAGACATCCTCCATTGACTCTCCGTCAACAGTTGCAACTTTATCAGTTCGGTCTTCATGACCTTAATCCTCAAGACGGTCAAAATGCTTCCCCAGCATTCTTGACATAAAACAATCATTTACAAACAGTCACAAAATACAGTTTCTATAATGAACTCTCGTCTTTCTACATTATCCACTCTCGGACCACATTACTTATTCCCTATTCCATTCAATGTGTACTCATTCTCATCCATTCACTCATATAGACTACACATTATTTCACATACACATTCACATTCATTATTCTACATACATATCCATGTTCGTACGTCCACATCATACATCCAATTTCACATTCATACATACGCATCTACATGCATACATCTATTTTCACATCCTCATTCATACATCCACATTATACATACATCCAATTTCACATTCATACATACGCATCTACATGCATACATCTATTTTCACATCCTCATTCATACATCCACATTCACACACATACATCTACATCCGAATCTACATCCATACATCCAAATCCACATTTTCATTCACATTCACATCCATACATCCACATCTACATACATACATCCATACATCCAAATCCACATTTTCATTCACATTCACATCCATACATCCACATCTACATACATACATCCATTTTCACATCCTCATTCATACATCCACATCCACATACATACATACATCCATATCTACATCCATACATCCATACTACATCCATTCTCACCCTAACACATCCCATATACATCTTATCCCATCAGATACACTCTCTACCTCGTCCCATACACATGTTAACACATCCTAACTCATCTTAACACATTCTATCACATCTTATACACCTCTTATCATATCCTATCACATCTCATACACATCTTATCACATCTTTTCACATCTCATACACCTCTTATCACATCCTATCACTTCCCATACGCATCTTATCACATCTTATCACATCTCATTTAAAAATCAATCTTTTATGCATCTTCTTATGCATAAATTCATTTTAAATGAAAATGACACTTTTGAATTAAAATTCCATCTCTTATGCATCTTCCTATGCATAGACTCAATTTAGATGTGAATTGACACTTTTGAATTAAAAATCCATCTCTTATGCATCTTCCTATGCATAAATTCAATTTGGATGAGAATAACACTTTTGAATTGAAATTCCATTCTTTTATGCATCTTCCTATGCATAAATTCAATTTAGATGAGAATGACACTTTGAATTTAAAAATTCCATTCTTTTATGCATCTTCCTTATGCATAAATTCAATTTCGATGAGAATGACACTTTGAATTTAAAAATCAATCTTTTATGCATCTTCTTATGCATAAATTCAATTTGGTAGGAATTACACTTTTAGAATAAAAGAATTTCTCTTATGCATCTAAGTTATGCATAAAATCCATTTATGATGAAAATCACACTTTTAGTATAAAAAGAATATCTTTTATGCATACCTCTATACATGAAATCCAATATGATAAAAGTAACACTTTTACAATAAAATAATCAACTTTTATGCATACCTCTATGCATGAAATCCAAATATGATAAAAGTCACACTTTTACAATAAAATAATCAACTTTTATGCATACCTCTATGCATGAAATCCAAATATGATAAAAGTCACACTTTTACAATAAAATAATCAACTTTTATGCATACCTCTATGCATGAAATCCAAATATGATAAAAGAAACACTTTTATATTAAAATAATAATTCTTTTATGCACACCTCTATGCATGAAATCCAAATATGATAAAAGTAACACTTTTACAATAAAATAATCATCAATTATGCACAGCCAGCTGTTGCAACCGAACTTCCCTTAGAAAAAACACATATACCAAATGCTCCCTCCAGCATTCTAGTGTAAGATAGTCCTTTAAGAAAATAGGGTTTCTATGCAAGTTTTCAGTTTTGATTTTCTTTTGAATACAATGAGTATCCCAAGACTTCTAGATCACAGGTCTGGATTCCCAAGCAAAATTCCTCAAATTCTAAATTCCGTATCCCAAGACTTCTAGATCACAGGTCTGGATTCCCAAGCAAAATTCCTCAAATTCTAAATTCTTGATCCTCAGATCAAAATCAAAGGTCTCAACTTAGTTCCAGATTCGGTGGGTGATTTGAGTGTAGATTACTGAATTGGTCACATCGTCATTTCTTGAAACTGACGCAGGAGTTATGTCTTGGTCATAGTCTGATTCAGGGTTTGAGTCTGGAAAGGTTCTCCGTGATCTAGCTTTCTCGAAGGTATATTTCAAGTACTACTTTTTACTGAATTCAAAACTAAACACGAATTCCTATGAGAAATAAATTAGTCATTTATCTAAAATTCTGACTTCGATAGTTTTTTTTGAATTTTCTCATTACCATCGTAGAGAATATGAAACGGTATAATTTTCCTTCACTGAGTATTTACTTATTCATTTTTTCAATATTCATGGGATTTAAACATTGGATTAAAGTGAACTCTTATTTTAATATAAAAAATTATGTATGCATCTATTTATGCATAAAATCCAACTTCTATGGAAATAACACTTTTTTAAAAAGAAAATCCTTTTATGCATAAAAATCAATATTGATGAAAGTAACACTTTTATATAAAAAAATTATTTTATGCATCTATTTATGCATAAAAATCAATATTAGTGAAAGAAACACTTTTATAATAATAAAAAAATCTTTTATGCATCTATTTATGCATAAAATCAATATTAGTGAAAGTAACACTTTTATGCATCTATTTATGCATAAAAATCAATATTATGAAAGTAACACTTTTATAATAAAAAAATCCTTTTATGCATCTATTTACGCATAAAAATCACTATTAATGAAAGTAACACTTTTACAGTAAAAAAAATTCTTTTATGCATTATTTTATACATAAGAATCCATTTTGATGAAAGTAACACTTTTATAATAATAAAAAATTCTTTTATGCATCATTTTATGCATAAAAATCCATTTTGATGAAAGTATCATTTTTATAATTAAAAATATTCTTTTATGCATCTATTTATGCATAAAAGTCCATTTTGATGAAAGTAACACTTTTATAATTAAAAAAATATTCTTTTATGCATCTATTTATGCATAAAAAATCACTATTAATGAAAGTAACACTTTTACAGTAAAGAAGAATTCTTTTATGCATTATTTTATGCATAAGAATCCATTTTGATGAAAGTAACACTTTTATAATAATAAAAAATTCTTTTATGCATCATTTTATGCATAAAAATTCATTTTGATGAAAGTATCATTTTTATAATTAAAAATATTCTTTTATGCATCTATTTATGCATAAAAGTCCATTTTGATGAACGTAACATTTTTATAATTAAAAAAATATTCTTTTATGCATCTATTTATGCATAATATCCATTTTGATGAAAGTAACACTTTTGTAATTAAAAAAAATTTAACCAGTATGCATCTTTCTATGCATAGAATTTATATCTATTGAAAATCGCTCTTTTATATATAAAAAATAACCAATATGCATCTTTCTATGCATAGAGTTTATATCTAAATCACGCTTTTATATTTAAAAAAAATAATATGTATCTTTCTATGCATAGAATTTATATCTAATGAAAATCACTCTTTTATAATAATAATAAAATAACCAATATGCATCGTTCTATGCATAAAATTTATATCTAGTGGAAATAACACTTTTAGATAAAAATATATTTCTACTATGTATTTTTCTATGCATAGAATGAAAATGACACTTTTAGATTACACAAACGATAGGGATTATTCTTTTAGAATAATAAAAGATGAAACTTATTTCACAAAATTTTAGAAATTTCACCATAACCTCCTTTGTATGGTTGACCATTTTTTAAATTTTTTTGCTGTAATTTACTTAAAATTAACCCCAATTGGTTTTAAGCACTCTAAACTAATCAATTTTCACTTTTAAAAGAGAAACAATATGAAAAGTTCAATTCCAACTATTAGATCACTTAACTAGGATAAAGAAGGGCTGATTCTAAGAATGAGAGAGGAGGAAGAAGGAACTTGAAGTTCCTTAAAATTAAGTTCATTATATGAGTTATCAACTCAAATGAAAGATTTCAATTTGTCATTACGAGTTGTCATTACAATTTGTCAGTACACCTTGCTGGTCCTCAACAACGGATGAGTCCATGGCTCTTTTATATGGATCTGTGGGTTGATCTTGCTGATCTTCCACGGAGATTCCATTCTATTATATGAATATATTGCCGGTTACTATGAGCTAGGAACTATGGAAAAGGCCCCTGAGAGAACAGGTGGTGAGCGTTCTGGTTGCCAATGATGCCATAAGTACACCGATGAAAGAATGACTGGAAATAAGGATTCAACCAGAGACTTTGAGGATTGTCATCAGTGACATAATGGTTTTATTAAAGGATTGTTTTAAAGCTAGTTGATGCTAGTTGATGCTAAGAAAAAGGCAATTTCATATTGGGTGTGTAAGTGGTTTTATTAAAGGATTGTTTTAAAGCTAGTTGAGGCTAAGAAAAAAGCAATTTCATATTGGGTGTGTAAGTGGTGTGACTAGTTTTATGTTTGCATGAACTTCCGGCTAGGGGGCCTTGGAACTCTTTTCCTTGGTACCCAAAACAAAACCTACCCAAATTCTTAAATGGATCCCATCACTACAGTGGTTGGGCGGTTGGCTAACCCATGGGACTGGATGGGGTTAGGCTGGACTGATGGATCCGTAAATCGAGATTTAATTTCTATTATTACGATAGATGAAGTAAATCCCGGATAGAAATTGTTCTATGGATAGGAATCAACGACTGTGCCTCTTGATGGGAAAAAAAGCGTTGATCCCAATGATCCAAGTGCAAGTTTCTTCCTTGATTTGACCAAGTACCGTTAAAGGTGCAGTCAGATCAGTTTCTACGTTAGAGTAAAGAGTTATCCTGGTGGAATCGCCCGTGCTTTCCAGGTAAAGGAAGTTTTTCCGGTTTCGGTTTTGGACAAACCGACAGATTAGTCTCTTGTCCGAATATCCGTGGGCGAGGCCCCGAGTGTGAGACCCCTACCCGCGCACGATGTGCTACTTCCGCTGCTGCTAGTACCCCGAATTTGTTGCGCAGTGGAGATCGGGATCTCACAGTTGGTATCAGAGCGAAATTGAAAGCTAATAAAGATAATTAAATTCTTATCTAAAATTGGTAATAAGAATTCAGAAACAGCATTTTCATAATGTATTTTCATTCCGTAAGCTTCTTTAATGAAGAAATTTTAATCAAAGAAATTATTTTTATAGATGGAAGTTCCCCATTTATCTGGTATTCCCGACCTCACCTAGTCTCAAGATATGATTGCATTTGCCTTCGAGCATCTCATCTCTTCTGCTTCAACACGAACAAGCCAAGCAAGACTCGCACGCCATTTTGAGGAATTATATTTTCCTAACCTAGTGGAGAGACAACAGCATAAGTGGTTTGCAGGGCTATATATCCACGCCTCTTGCAACCGGCGTGCAATGCTGAGGCAGAACCTCTCATTGGCCATGATTTTGATAAAGCTGAAAACGACACGTGGTGTCATTCTACATCTTTCAACGCCTCAAAATTTCAGATTGCTTGCCGAGTTTATAGACGCTTCAGTCGATTTATCCCTAAGGAGAAAATAATAGCTCCCTTCGCAATTAGAGAAATTATGTAACACGGCTTGACTATGGCCCACCAGTACCGTCGTCTTATGCGTCTCTCGAGGAGATTTTGAATTTTGGAGCCGAGCCACTCTATGTACTTATTGCAACTTGTATATAAATATATAAATATTTTTCCTGTTATTTAAGTGATTGTTTACGGACGATCGGATAAAGAAAAATCTGTTTATCAGACTTATGTCATAGATTCCAATAAGATCAACTGAGGAGCCAATTATGTCAAAAATTTATCAAGATGCACAAAAAGGTTGTAATTGTGTGATATAATCCATACAATTTGTTATTCAAACTAAAATTCGTAAATTAGTAATTAGGACTTCAATTGGAAGTACCGTAATTGTATAGAACCCTGACTTGCTTGAGACCTAGACATGATGGTATTTACCTTATAGTTTCGAGTATCATGACTATTCGTATATACCGAGGGTATAACTGCAGCTCTTTATCGGCAGTATATACGAGTAAATCTAAGACTTGAAATTATAATCATTAATGCTATCTAGTTGATGAACTCAAATGTGGTTGATATATTTTTAATTCTGTTTGGGAACTGATGAATTGATTTGGATTCTGATTGAAAAATGATGATCCCTGAAAATGGGTTGAAATGTAATAAGCTGAGCAAAACCACATTGTGGATGATTGGGACGAGTCCCTGTAATGATAAATGATGAAAATGATTCAACAAATCACTATGAGATTAGTGGATTGTGCTGTCAAATTGCTACTGTTAATACTTGAGACGGTAGATCAAGTTAAGGGATGACAAATTGAGAACTTGCTTAACTAAAATTCCCGTGGAGGAATGTTCAGAAGGAAATTTTTTGGTCTAATGGACCATTATCGTGTTAAAGATATGAATGATATGATCTTAATGAATTGTTATTTAATGATGAGTTCTATATAAGGGATATTTATTCCCATATTCTGTTGGGTTGACCAGAATATAAGGAACCCCAGAATAAATTGGATCTTAAGCAAAAGAGTTGTCCTCTACTTGCGAGATGAGGACATCTTGCACCTTTTAAGTGGGGTAGAATGTAAGATTCCTCCCCCAACCTTAGAGGTATATAGGAGTAAGAATCTCCCTTTCTAATCTTATAATTATTCCCTCTCTAAAATAAAAGAAAGATTCTGTTTAAAAAGGGAAGACACTTTCCCCAGAATACCTTCTCAGGAGCCCACCTGTTTTAAGGATTCAGAACGATGAGTTCAGAAGTGAGAACTGATGTTTTGGATACCAAGGTTTTGGTCATTAGTTAAAAAGACTGCCCGACTCCTACCATGAAAAGGGCACAGGGAAGTCTAGAACCCAAATTGAGAGACCAATTCCTTCATACCAATCTAATCAGGGTCCGTCGTCTCGGACGAGATTGCTTAACTCCATTAACTAGGTCCGACCCATTGATTAGGGTCGAGATGACCAGTCAAATGCTTGGCGACTTAGAGCAACAGATACAGGCAATTCATAAAGATATAAACGCTGCCCAGGATCGACAGAGACAATATACAGATAAGAAGAGGACAATCAGAGAATTCAAAGAAGCAGTTATAGTCTTCATTTGAATATGGACCAAAAGAATTTCTTTATCTCTAGGGAAGTATAAGTAGTGGACCAAAGAAAGTAGGTGACTTAGCCTACGAACTTCTTTTATCTCTTCATCTCAAAGTTCTTAATGCCTTCTATAGAAAAATGTGCCAAACCCAAATCATAGAAAGACGGTAAAACTTCAATGGCAAGATACCATTGGCTTCTAGGTTACGCTAGCTCCTTCCTTTATATAAGTCGTAACTTTTACTTGTCGCTCACAGTAATCTTACTTCCATCGATCTCCCTTCTTCTTAATCTCCTTCATGGTTTGGCAACAGGAATTAGTTTTATCCATGACGATTTCTCACCTTCAAGATGCAAGTGAGTCTGTGAAGAAAGATTTTATAGAACAGTATGAGCGCTCACTTTTTTCTCACTTGGGAACGTCTGTAGCTCAGACCAAATGGCGGACCTATCAAGACATAACTAGGGTAACACCCTGGGGTCAGCAGCACTTTCGTAACAATGTCTGCTTGGCCATGGTTATTGAAGCCTTGGGTTTGGGTCCCCGATACTACTACGTCATGAGATCAAGACATCTTGGGTTTTCTGAGCGGGTCTTCTTATTGGCGTGTTTTCTTCCTCATCAGAAGATATGCCTTTACCCCGTTTTTGGCTTGCCTCTCAGAGGTCCTTTTGTTCACCTCATACCACTGAGATAGGTGCGGCAATAACCAACAAAATCATTCCCATAGATGAGTTACCTTATACGTGCGTAGCTTGTGAGTGCTGCTTTTGTAATCATATGATGGACGGGCTTATGGAAGTGTAAAGAGTTCTTCTATCTTTACTGTATATATTCCAAAAATGAATAAAGTTCAAATCTTGTTCTTGTCTTGACCCTTACTCTCCTTGAGACTTTTTTAATTGGTGATTAATCTTAATTAAAAAATTTCTCTCAGTCTCATACTTGTGTATCTTGCGAAATTACCCCCAGTTTGCGAGATGAGGGCATCTCGCGTTTTTCAAGTGGGAGAGAATGTAAGATTCCTCCCCAGCCTCTCAAAATGTCCAGCATCTTCCCCTGTAAATCAATCCCTCTTCAGAAATATAAAAGACTTGTTTCTAACTGTTTATTTTTTACGCCTGGTATCGACGGTTTTTGCGCCATTGAAATACCCATTGATACACACGTCAAAAATTTGACGTTGAAACGATCATCTTCGAAATAACCATCAAAGCCAGGCGTCGAAATAGTCGTCAAAAATATTATTTATCGACGCTCATTTCGATGCATATTCCAACGATTATATCGATGATTATTTTAACACCTCTTTCAACGGAGATTTCAATGATGATTTCAATGCTGGGGATTTTTAATAGAACCATGGCACCTCACTATTTAGCATTTTTGAAAACCAGTTTTTGCTTGCCCTCTTCAAAAAATTGAAGATTCTCTTCTCTCCCTTCCCTTCCCAAGCTTGTTTCTTTTGCCTTCCCAAGCTCTATTAATGGTTTGATTTACATATTGCTTTGCTTGTGTTGTGTGTATTTATAGGTTTGCCTATCTTACATATCTCTTCACTTCAAACCCTTGTTGCTTTTGTTGTTTTTTTTCTTTTTCTACTTCTATACAAGAGGCCCGAGATGGGGAGGTGGGTAGATAAAGCATGTTGTATAGGATTCTTTTCTTGTATAGATTTTATGTAAGACATTGATGCATAGAGCTTGCATAGGCTTCTTGCAAGCTTGCATGAAGCTTATGCATAGAGCATATATAGAGCTTGCATAGGCTTCTTACAAACTCTATGTATAGGCTTTTTTCAAAAGCCCTTATGGTTTAGGGTTTATGCAATAGGCTTAGGGTTTAAGATTATGCAATAGGCTTATGCATAGCCTTTATGAATATAGGCTTATGCATAAGCCCTTATGCAATAGGCTTATGCATAAGCCTTATGGATAAGCCCTTATGCATTAGCCCTCATACAAAGGCTTCTTGCATTAGCCCTTATGCATTAGACCTTATGGATAAGCCCTTCACCTTAGGATTCTTGCAAAGAGATTGCTTGTTTCCTTTGCCTTCCCGAGCTCTATCAATGGTTTGATTTACTTGTTGTTGATTTGCTTGTGTTGTGTGTATTTGTAGGTTTGCCTATCTTACACATCTCTTCAATTCCAAGTATGGACTCTAAACCCTTTCTTCTATTGTTGGTTTTTTTTTCTACTTGTATACAAGAGGCCCCGAGATGGGGAAGTGGGTAGATAAAGCATGTTGTAAAGGATTCTTTCCTTGTACAGAGTTTATGCAAGAAGTTCATGCATAGAGCTTGCATAGGCTTCTTGCAAGCTTGCATGAAACTTGTGCATATAGCATGTATAGAGCTTGCATAGGCTTTTTACAAACTCTATGCATAGGCTTATTTCATAAGCCCTTATGGTTTAGGGTTTATGCAATAGGATTAGGATTTAGGATTATGCAATAGGCTTATGCATAATCCCTTATGCATAGCCTTTATGCATAAGCCCTTATGCAATAGGCTTATGCTGCATAAGCCTTATGCATAGGCTTATGGATAAGCCCTTATGCATTATACCTTATGGATAAGCCCTTCACCTTAGGCTTCTTGCAAAGAGATTTCTTGTTTCCTTTGCCTTCCCGAGCTCTATTAATGGTTTGATTTACTTGTTGCCTTGCTTGTGTTGTGTGTATTTATAGGTTTGCCTATCTTACACATCTCTTCACTTCCAGGTATGGACTATAAACCCTTGCTTTTTTTGTTGTTTTTTTCCTTTTTAAACTTGTATACAAGAGGCCCCAAGATGGGAAGGTGGGTAGATAAAGCATGTTGTAAAGGATTCTTTCCTTGTGTATAGAGTTTACGCAAGAAATTCATGCTGCATAGAGCTTGCATAGGCTTCTTACAAACTCTATGCATAGGCTTCTTTCATAAGCCCTTATGGTTTAAGGTTTATGAAATAGGCTTAGGGTTTAGGATTATGCAATAGACTTATGCATAAGCCCTTGTGCATAGCCTTTATGCATATAGACTTATGCATATAGACTTATGCATAAGCCCTTATGCAATAGGCTTATGAATAAGATTTATGCATAGGCTTCTGAATAAGATTTATGCATAGGCTTATGAATAAGCCCTTATGCATTATCCCTTATGAAAAGGCTTCTTGCATTAGCCCTTATGCATTAGACCTTATGGATAAGCCATTCACTTTAGGCTTCTTGCAAAGAGATTGCTTGTTTCCTTTGCCTTCCTGAGCTCTATTAATGGTTTGATTTACTAGTTGCTTTGCTTGTGTTGTGTGTATTTGTAGGTTTGCCTGCCTATCTTTACACAATCTCTTCACTTCCAAGTATTGATCGTAAACTCTTGCTTCTTTTGTTGTTTGTTTTCTTATTTTACTTGTATACAAAAGGCCCCGAGATGGGGAGGTCGGTAGATAAAGCATGCTATATAAGCCTTACGCATTGGATTATGGATAAGCCCTTATGCATAGGCTTCTTGCATTAGCCCTTATGGATAAGTCCACCTTAGGCTTCTTGAATAAGCGCTTATGGTTTAGGGTTTAGGCTTATGAAATAGGCTTTGGCATAAGCTTTTATGTATAGCCTTTATGCATATAAGCTTATGCATAAGCCCTTATGCAATAGGCTTATACATAAGCCTTATGCATAGACTTATGGATAAGCCCTTATATATTAGCCCTTATGCATAGGCTTCACACATTATCCTTACGCATTATCCCTTGTGTATTAGCCCTTATGGATAAGCCCTTCACCTTAGGCCTTTTGCATAAGCCCTTATGGATAAGCCCTTCACCTTAGGCCTTTTGCATAAGCCCTTATGGTTTAGGGCTTATGCAATAGGCTTAGGGTTTAGGCTTATGCATAAACCCTTATGCATATAGGCTTGTGCATAAGCCCTTATGTAATAGGCTTATGGATAAGCCCTTATGCATTAGGATTTATGCATAAAACTTAGGGTTTAAGCTTATGCAATAGACTTATGCATAGGCTTAGAGTTTAGATCTTGCATTTTTATATTTATGCATAGGCTTAGGTTTTAGGTCTTATGCATAAACCCTTATGCATAGCCTTTATGCATATAGGCTTGTGCATAAGCCCTTATGTAATAGGCTTATGGATAAGCCCTTATGCATTAGGATTTATGCATAAAACTTAGAGTTTAGGCTTATGCAATAGACTTATGCATAGGCTTAGAGTTTAGATCTTGCATTTTTATATTTATGTGTAGGCTTAGGTTTTAGGTCTTGCTTAGGTCTTATGCATAGGCTTAGGTTTTAGGTCTTGCTTAGGTCTTATGCATAGGCTTAGGATTTAAGTTTAAATGTGTAGCTATTCACTTTTTCTCATGTTATGTTTTGTAGGACTTTCATTGTTTTCTCATGTTATGTTTTGTAGGACTTTCATTGTTGTCCTTTCCTTTGGCTTGACATTGTCAAGGTCAGCTCTCTTATTCATGCAACCTCATGTTTATTGCAACCGCATGCCGGGTTTAGGGTTCAGGCTTATTGCATAGAGATATGGAGCATTATTGTAGGCTATTCATGTTTATTCATGCAACCGCATGCCGGGTTTAGGGTTCAGGCTTATGCATAGAGATATGGGGCATTATTGTAGGCTATCTTGTAGGCTATCTAGAATCATGTTATTTAATTCAAGTTAGGAGTGGTTATCCGCGAGTAGGTGGTTATACTGAAGGGAGAGCCCTCAATCTTCTCAGTATCCTTCTCTTATAAAAGAGAAGTTTCCTTTGGCTTTCATAGTGAGGATCATGTGGAAAGTTCTCAGAAGCTATCATCCAAAAGGGGCACTATGCACCCTTCTTGTCTAAGCAGTATTGTAGAAGGTCTCAACAATGTCCTAATATCACATGTTGCCTTGTTTGTTTAAGCTTTAAGCATTTGTCTGTTAGAGAATTCTTGTGTTGTTGTCCTCTCCTTCAGCTTAACATTGTTAAGGTGATCTCTCTTATTCATGCAACCTCATGTTTATTCGAACCTCATGCTGGGTTTAGGATTTAGGCTTATGCATAGAGATATGGGGCATTAATGTAGGCCATGTAGAATGCAATTTAAGTCAAGTTAGAAGTGGTTATCCGTAAGTAGGTGGTTATAGTGGAGGGGGAGCCCTCAATATTTTCACTATCCTTATCTTGTAAAAGCAAAGTTCCATTTGTATTTAATAGTGGTGGGAGTGTGTGGAAAGTCCTCAGAAGCTATCATCCCCAAAAGGGGCAATGTCCAACCTGCTTGTTGTGAGGTGAAAAAAAGAAGAAAAGAACCTACCTCTATAGCCCTTCACCTTGCAAACTTGGAAACACACACACGAACGGGGGCACCACCAGCCACCACCGGCTGGAACGCTTCTTACCATTCACCACCCACCCACACCATAAAGACAGCTCAAAACCCCGAAAGACAATTGATTATCCAGCAAAAAGATACACAGCATCAACCACACTGTACAAACTCAGCAAATATACCAAAAACCAGGAACCTGGCCAGGATTTACTGCCAAGGGAATACACCCTTGCGTCTGAAAACCAAGCCTCTATCTCCCGGTCTCTGCAATCATCGCCCACACCAGCAACCCTTCTTCACTTCCTCTGTAGCCCACACATCAGCACCTCTACTGTAGCCAACACACACAAAAAACCAAGGCTCTCTCTCTCGTCAGCATCCACTCTCTGCCTGCAATCATCGCCCACACAAAACCAGCTACTCCTCTCTTCAGAAGGCGCCCACACCAGCTAACCTTCAACTCAGTAGCTCCCAGTCTCTGTGTGTCATGACCAGCAGCTTCGCCAACCACCAGAACCTTGCACAATCTCTTCAACACCACGAACCACTGCTCAACGCAGCATCACCTTCCCTTGCATTCATCCCAAGCCACATCACCCAAGGCTCACACCAGCCTATCTACTTGCCTGCATCCCTTAGTCTCACCTGTGCTACCAGCTGCCTTCCAGTCCGACTGCCTGCTTTCCACATTCAGTTCATCTCTTGGCGCCTCCCTAGTCGCCTCCAGCTTTTAGCTGCTCTGCACACACCTTTGAAGAAGCCTCTCCACAGCTCTTACAAGGCGGCCACCTTCTCTGGCTCCCTTCGCTTACCACCTTCTCTTGCGGCTGCACTCCAGAGCCACAGCTCTCGCTCTCCACTTTCACCTCTCGTCAGCCTGCCTGTATCTGCAGCACCTTCAGTAGCTTCTCACACGTCGGCTCCCTTCTCTTCACACACCAGGCGGCTATCTCTTCACTGCTTCGCCTGTCTGCTCTGCAGCAACGATACCCGCCAGCCTTTTTCGTACAAGGCCTCCTCTTCACACAGGCGAGCGTCAGCTCTGCAGCTTCTCCACAGCAAGGGCCACCTCTTTCTCTGCACTCGGCGGTCCCCAGAGAGCCCTCCCTCTTGCCAGCCAGCTGCGCCTACTGAGGTGGTCCAGCCCCTTTTCTGCTACAGGACGACCACACACCTCTCCTTGCCAGCTTCTCAGACTGACCCAGGCTCCTCTTACGGGCCAACCTTGTGTCTCCACTCGCTACGGCTGTTTTCGCTAATGTCTCAAGCGCTACCTACTGCTCCAACCACTGCCAGCCTTTCCTCTGTGTATGGCTGTGCCAATCTGTAATGCCCGTCGCCCAGGCTTCCCGTCGCTACACCTTACGCTTCAGCCACTTCAAACCCACTTACACTTCACAAGGGGGGCCCCATGTCTATACGATGGCCACCAACCTGCTACCCTCTATCTACTCTCTGGCTCTCAGTCGTATGCGACCGCACCTCAGCGTATCTCCCATACACTGTACCAGTTGTTCTTTTCGTCTGCAATACCTACAGCTGTGCTGTAAGATTCCTTCCCAGCCTTCGAGGTATATAGGAGTAAGAATCTCCCTTTCGGATCTTATAATTATTCCCTCTCTAAAATAAAAGAAAGTTTCTGTTTAAAAAAGGAATACCCTTTTCCTAAAATACTTCTCAGGAGTCACGCCTAATTTAAGGATTTAGAACAATGAGTTTAGAAGTGAGAATCGGTGTTTTGGATACCAAGGTTTTGGTTTTCATTCGAGTATGGCCCAAAAGAAGTTCTTTATCTCTTGGGGAGTATAAGAAGTTATCCCCCAGATATTGTGATCCTTATATCTGAATTCAATGAAAGTAGGTGACTTAGCCTACAAGTTTCTTTTATCTCCTCATCTCAAAATTCTTAATGCCTTCTATAGAGAAATGTGTCAAACTCAAATCATGGAAAGACGGTAAAACTTCAGTGGCAAGTTACCGTTGGCTTCTAGGTTACGCTAGCTCCTTCCTTTATATAAGTCGTAACTTTTACTTGTCGCTCACAGTAATCTTACTCCCATCAATCTCCTTTCTTTCTTAATCTCCTTCATGGCTTGGCAACAGGAATTAGTTTTATCCCTGATGATTTCTCACCTTCAAGACGCAAGAGAGTCTGTGAAGAAAGACTTTATAGAACAGTATGAGCGCTCACTTTTTCCTCACCTAGGAACTTCTGTAGCGCAGACCAAATGGCGGACCTATCAAAACATAACTAGGGTAACACCCTGGGGTCAGCAACACTTTCGTAACAATGTCCGCTTGGCCATGGTTATTGAAGCTTTGGGTTTGGGTCCCCGATACTACTGTGTCATGAGATCAAGGCATCTTGGGTTTTCTGAGCGGGTCTTTTTACTGGCATGTTTTCTTCCTCTTGAGAAGATATGCCTTTACCCCGTTTTTGGCTTGCCTCTCAGAGGTCCTTTTGTTAGATCACCTCATACCACTGAGATAGGTGCGGCAATAACCAGCAGAATCATTCCCATAGATGAGTTACCCTATACTTGTGCAGCTTGTGAGGACTGCTTTTGTGACCATATGATGGATGGGCTTATGGAAGTGTAAAGAGTTCTTCTATCTTTACTGTATAAGTCCCGTGAATGAGTAAAGTTTAAATCTTGTTCTTATTTTGAATCTTGCTCTCTTTAAGACTTTTCTTGGTGATTAATCTTGATTAAAAATTTTCTCTAAGTCTCATATTCGTGCATCTTGCGAAATTATCCCAAGTTGCGAGATGAGGACATCTCGCGTTTTTTAAGTGGGGTAGAATGTAAGATTCCTCCCCCAACCCCCTTTTTGATGTCTAGTATCTTCCCCCCGTAATCAATCCCTCTTCAGAAATATAAAGACCTTGTTTCTAACTGTTTTAACCTAGAGAGAGAAAATATTCTAGAGAGAGAATATTCAGATTATGAATATTTTTGGATAGAAAAATAACTCATCTTATTAAAATAAGTTCCCCTGAAACAGAAATTCAAAAAAGAAATTTCCAATGTGCAATTGGAATTAATTGGAAATAGGTATAAAGAACCTTAGTCTAAGGGCCTAGATTTTCAGAAATCTTTAGACTATGGTCCAATTAAGGTTTCTATGGGCCAATAGCATCAATCCATGTGTAGGGAGGAGATAAATCCAAATTGTAAAAGAAGATACCCAAAAATGAGTAAATGCTCACATAAGATGAAGAGTTGAAAATGTACAAGGTTTATTAGTAAATAAACTCATATGTAAGGAAGAGGAGTTCTTTAAAGGAGGTGCATATTTCACATAAGATGAAGAGTTGAAAATGTACAAGGTTTATTAGTAAATAAACACATATGTAAGGAAGGGGAGTTCTTTAAAGGAGGTGCATATTTCACATAAGATGAAGAGTTGAAAATGTACAAGGCTTATTAGTAAAAAAACTATGACACATATGTAAGGAAGAGGAGTTCTTTAAAGGAGGTGCATATTTCACATAAGATGAAGAGTTGAAAATGTACAAGGTTTATTAGTAAAAAACTATGAGCAATACAATTTTGACACATATGTAAGGAAGGGGAATTCTTTAAAGGAGGTGCATATTTCACATGCTTGACTGAGTTTTAAACTCATAAAAATTGAGATATTTCATCTCTCCTCTCTCCTCATTCAAGTCTAGTTCCAGAAAGTTAGCTTAACTGACCTAAAAATGGTCAAAAAGTGACCAAACTGACTTAGAAAATTCTAGAATCAATTTGTTTGGTTAGGAGCTCAAATTTTCCTATAAATAGAAGCCTCCCCTTGTTGAAAAAAAACATAGTCTCTTATGCTTTGTTACTCTACTCCACCTAAGCCAAAATATATAGTCTCTTATGCTTTGTTACTCTACTCCACCTAAGCCAAATTAGATAGAGTCTTATGCTTTGTTACTCTACTCCACCTAAGCCAAAATATATAGTCTCTTATGCTTTGTTACTCTACTCCACCTAAGCCAAAATATATAGTCTCTTATGCTTTGTTACTCTACTCCACCTAAGCCAAATTAGATAGAGTCTTATGCTTTGTTACTCTACTCCACCTAAGCCAAATTAGATAGAGTCTTATGCTTTGTTACTCTACTCCACCTAAGCTAAAATATATAGTGTCTTATGCCTTGTTACTCTACTCTACCTAAGCCAAGAACTGTGAATTCTTTAATAATTCACTAGTTTTTGATACCTCTCTCTTTCTTCAATCTCCATTGGTGGCTCCATCAACATACTAAACCAATTGATTGGTTGGGGGCCTCTACCGTGAATAAAGAATCAAGCAAATCATAAGGTAAGTATATTGAATTTCGATCTTTTCTATGATTTCTCAATGATTCTCTCTTCTCAACCCCTCTCAAGCTTGAGAAGTTTAATTGGTATGGTTTTTTTTAAATGCTAATGAAGTTAATTGGTGAATAGTAGTGAAGAGTTACATAATTTAATAAATGCTATAGAAGTTAATTTCCACTTATATTTAAATTCTAATGGTTTTTATAATTTCTCTCTCTCACTCAAGAAATGGTCATACTCATGACCCATTCTCAATCCAAATGAAGCTTTTCATAAAGCTTTTCCTTAATCCAAGATTAAGCTATTCTTGAGGCCAAATTAATGGCTTTTTGCTATGCTTTTAGTTTATGCACATTGATGATTCAATCCATTATGGATTGATGACCCAATTAGAGACCATTCTAATTGTTTTCTTAATGATCCAATTAGAGACCATTATGGATTGATGATCCAATTAGAGACCATTCTAATTGTTTTCTTAATGCTCCAATTAGAGACCATTATGGATTGATGATCCAATTAGAGGCCATTCTAATTGTTTTCTTAATGATCCAATTAGAGACCATTATGGATTGATGATCCAATTAGAGACCATTCTAATTATTTCTTTAATAATGAGCTTTATCCCTTAGAAAAAAATTGAGATTTATCAGTCATAGTAGCGGAGCTATGGCAAAATTTTTATAGAAATTACGCATAAAATAAATTCATTCAAAGCATAAAAAGAGGACTTTCTACCATATTCTAGGAACTATCATCCTAGATTAATTAAAAGAATTTTATCATGCATGGAGATGTGGATGTTTGCATGTAGATGTAGATGTATAGATGTAGATGTGGATATGGAGGTGGATGGATGCATGTAGATGTAGATGTATAGATGTAGATGTGAATGGAGATGTGGATGTATGCATGTAGATGTAGATGTATAGATGTGGATGTGGATGTATACATGTAGATGTAGATGTATAGATACGGATGTGAATATGGAGGTGGATGTATACATGTAGATGTAGATGTATAGATGTAGATGTGGATGTGGAGGTAGATGGATGCATGTAGATGTAGATGTATAGATGTAGATGGGAATGGAGATATGGATGTATGCATGTAGATGTAGATGTATAGATGTAGATGTGGATGTGGAGGTGGATGGATGCAGGTAGATGTAGATGTATAGATGTAGATGTGAATGGAGATGTAGATGTATACATGTAGATGTAGATGTATGGAGGTGAATGTGAATGTGGATGTGGATGTATGCATAGAGATGTAGATGTATGCATGTAGATGTGAATGTATGCATATAGATGTGGATGTATGGATGTGAATATACGATATACGATGTGAGGGAATCTGAAGTGATGAGATAGAAATGATGTGATGGGATGAGTATACATATAAATGGAATATGGAATAAGTAATGTAGATTGATAAAGGATAATGTGGAAAAATGAAAGTTAAAATAGAAATTGTGTTGTAAACTGTTGTAAAATACTGTTTGTAAATACTGTTTGTAAATGCTGTTTGTAAATGATTGTTTTATGTCAAGAATGTTGGGGGGAGCATTTTATATTTCACATAAGATGAAGAGTTGAAAATGTACAAGGTTTATTAGTAAATAAACACATATGTAAGGAAGGGGAGTTCTTTAAAGGAGGTGCATATTTCACATAAGATGAAGAGTTGAAAATGTACAAGGCTTATTAGTAAAAAAACTATGACACATATGTAAGGAAGAGGAGTTCTTTAAAGGAGGTGCATATTTCACATAAGATGAAGAGTTGAAAATGTACAAGGTTTATTAGTAAAAAACTATGAGCAATACAATTTTGACACATATGTAAGGAAGGGGAATTCTTTAAAGGAGGTGCATATTTCACATGCTTGACTGAGTTTTAAACTCATAAAAATTGAGATATTTCATCTCTCCTCTCTCCTCATTCAAGTCTAGTTCCAGAAAGTTAGCTTAACTGACCTAAAAATGGTCAAAAAGTGACCAAACTGACTTAGAAAATTCTAGAATCAATTTGTTTGGTTAGGAGCTCAAATTTTCCTATAAATAGAAGCCTCCCCTTGTTGAAAAAAAACATAGTCTCTTATGCTTTGTTACTCTACTCCACCTAAGCCAAAATATATAGTCTCTTATGCTTTGTTACTCTACTCCACCTAAGCCAAATTAGATAGAGTCTTATGCTTTGTTACTCTACTCCACCTAAGCCAAAATATATAGTCTCTTATGCTTTGTTACTCTACTCCACCTAAGCCAAAATATATAGTCTCTTATGCTTTGTTACTCTACTCCACCTAAGCCAAATTAGATAGAGTCTTATGCTTTGTTACTCTACTCCACCTAAGCCAAATTAGATAGAGTCTTATGCTTTGTTACTCTACTCCACCTAAGCTAAAATATATAGTGTCTTATGCCTTGTTACTCTACTCTACCTAAGCCAAGAACTGTGAATTCTTTAATAATTCACTAGTTTTTGATACCTCTCTCTTTCTTCAATCTCCATTGGTGGCTCCATCAACATACTAAACCAATTGATTGGTTGGGGGCCTCTACCGTGAATAAAGAATCAAGCAAATCATAAGGTAAGTATATTGAATTTCGATCTTTTCTATGATTTCTCAATGATTCTCTCTTCTCAACCCCTCTCAAGCTTGAGAAGTTTAATTGGTATGGTTTTTTTTAAATGCTAATGAAGTTAATTGGTGAATAGTAGTGAAGAGTTACATAATTTAATAAATGCTATAGAAGTTAATTTCCACTTATATTTAAATTCTAATGGTTTTTATAATTTCTCTCTCTCACTCAAGAAATGGTCATACTCATGACCCATTCTCAATCCAAATGAAGCTTTTCATAAAGCTTTTCCTTAATCCAAGATTAAGCTATTCTTGAGGCCAAATTAATGGCTTTTTGCTATGCTTTTAGTTTATGCACATTGATGATTCAATCCATTATGGATTGATGACCCAATTAGAGACCATTCTAATTGTTTTCTTAATGATCCAATTAGAGACCATTATGGATTGATGATCCAATTAGAGACCATTCTAATTGTTTTCTTAATGCTCCAATTAGAGACCATTATGGATTGATGATCCAATTAGAGGCCATTCTAATTGTTTTCTTAATGATCCAATTAGAGACCATTATGGATTGATGATCCAATTAGAGACCATTCTAATTATTTCTTTAATAATGAGCTTTATCCCTTAGAAAAAAATTGAGATTTATCAGTCATAGTAGCGGAGCTATGGCAAAATTTTTATAGAAATTACGCATAAAATAAATTCATTCAAAGCATAAAAAGAGGACTTTCTACCATATTCTAGGAACTATCATCCTAGATTAATTAAAAGAATTTTATCATGCATGGAGATGTGGATGTTTGCATGTAGATGTAGATGTATAGATGTAGATGTGGATATGGAGGTGGATGGATGCATGTAGATGTAGATGTATAGATGTAGATGTGAATGGAGATGTGGATGTATGCATGTAGATGTAGATGTATAGATGTGGATGTGGATGTATACATGTAGATGTAGATGTATAGATACGGATGTGAATATGGAGGTGGATGTATACATGTAGATGTAGATGTATAGATGTAGATGTGGATGTGGAGGTAGATGGATGCATGTAGATGTAGATGTATAGATGTAGATGGGAATGGAGATATGGATGTATGCATGTAGATGTAGATGTATAGATGTAGATGTGGATGTGGAGGTGGATGGATGCAGGTAGATGTAGATGTATAGATGTAGATGTGAATGGAGATGTGGATGTATACATGTAGATGTAGATGTATGGAGGTGAATGTGAATGTGGATGTGGATGTATGCATAGAGATGTAGATGTATGCATGTAGATGTGAATGTATGCATATAGATGTGGATGTATGGATGTGAATATACGATATACGATGTGAGGGAATCTGAAGTGATGAGATAGAAATGATGTGATGGGATGAGTATACATATAAATGGAATATGGAATAAGTAATGTAGATTGATAAAGGATAATGTGGAAAAATGAAAGTTAAAATAGAAATTGTGTTGTAAACTGTTGTAAAATACTGTTTGTAAATACTGTTTGTAAATGCTGTTTGTAAATGATTGTTTTATGTCAAGAATGCTGGGGGGAGCATTTTGACCGTCTTGTGATTAAAGTCGTGATGGTAAAGTTGCAACTGCTGACGGGGAGTCAATGAAGGACGTCTCGCGTAGCAAGGTCGGCCGAGGTCTTGACCAGCCTCGGTGCGATTAAAATGGTGAGCTTCCGGTACGGTGGATGAGGGGCCAAGGAAGCGGCCTATGCGTGAAGCGCTAGGTTACCTGCGAAGGATCCTAGAGGGTGCTGACCATACGGTGCTCGGGCTCTGGGTTGCCTAGGATACCCACGCGTGCGTCGAGGAAGATATTGGAACAGAGTTGGAGTTGTTTTCTGAAATCGAGCATGGATCTGGTTGATTGACCTTGCTGGTCTTCAATGGATGAGTCCATGGCTCCTTATATGGATCTGTTGGTTGATCTTGCTGATCTTCAACGAGAGTCCATCTTGTTAAGTGATTATATTGCCAAGTATTATGGGCTAGGAACTATCGAAACGGCTCCTGAGCGTTCTAGTTACCAATGATGCCATAGATACTCTGATGAAGGAATGATGGGAAATTAAGAATCAATTGGATAAATTGGAAGATGGTGATCAATGATACTATGGTTTTATTAAAGGATTGTTTTAAACTGGTTGAATCTGGTTGAAAAAAAAGGCAATTTCATATTGGGTGTGTGAGTGGTGTGACTAGTTTTATTTTGCATGAACATCCGGCTAGGGGGCCTTGGAACTCTTTTCCTTGGTACCCGGGACAAAACCTAACCAAATTTTTAATAGGATCCCATCACTACAGTGGTTGGGTGGTTGGCTAACCCATGGGATTGGATGGGGTTAGGCTGGACTGATGGATCCGTAAACCGAGACTCAAACTTTTATTTTTACGATAGAAAAAAATAAATAAATAAATCCCGGACAGTAACTGTTCTATGGATAGGAATCAACGGCTGTGCCTCTTGAATGGGGAAAAAAGCGTTGATCCCAATGATCCAAGTGCAAGTTTCTTCCTTGAACTGACTAAGTATCTTATAGATGTAATCGGATCATCTCGATCAGAAATGATCTTGACTACGTTTAGAGTAAAAAGTTATCCTGGTGGAATCGCCCGTGCTTTCCGGTAAAGGAAGTTTTTCCGGGTTCGGTTTTGGAACAACCGACGGATTAGTCTCTTATCCGGATATCCGTGGGCGAGGCCCCGAGTGTGGGACCCCTGTCCCACGCGAGAAGCGCTACTTCCGTTGCCAGTACCCCGAATCCGTTGCTCGGTGGGAACAGGGATCTTACAGTTGGTATCAGAGCCAGGTTAATAAAGATCAACTGAGAAGACAAATATGTCAAAAATTTATCAAGAAACACAAAAAGGTTATAATTGTGTGACATAATTCATACAATTTGATATTCAAACTGAAATTCATAATTTGGTAATTGGTTCTCCAGATAGAAGTACCGCGATTATATAGAATCCCTGACTTGCTTGAGGCGTAGACATGATATTATTTACCTTATAATTCCAAGGGCCGTGACTACGCGTATATACCGAGAGTATACTGCAGCTCTTTACTGACAGTATATACGAGTAAATCTAAGACTTGAAATTATAAGCGTTAATGCTATCTAGATGATGATTTCGAATGTGATTGATATGATTTTTAATTCTGTTTGAGAATGAATGAATTGATTTGGATTCTGATTGAAAATGCTGATTGAAAAATGTTGATTTTTAAAAATTAGTTGAAATATAATGAAACCACAATGAGGGGGAATGGGACGAGTCCTTGTGATGATATTCATAACTAGAATGATGATAACGAATTCAGCAAATCACTATGAGATTAGTGGGTTGTGCTGTCAGATTGCTACTGTTAATACTTGACCGGTAGATCAAGTTAAGGGATGTCAAATTGAGAACTTGCTTAACTGAAATTTCCGTGGAGGAATGTTCCGAAGGAAACTTTTCGGTCTAATGGACCTTATCATGTTAAAGATATGAATGATATAATCTGAATGAATTGTTATTTAATGATGAGTTCTATATAAGGGATATTTATCCCAGTGTTCTGTTGGGTTGACCAGAATATAAGCAACCCCAGAATAAAAATTGGATCTTAAGAATAAGAGCTGTCCTCTACCTTGCGAGATGAGGACATCTCGCACTTTTTAAGTGGGGTAGGATGTAAGATTCCTCCCCAGCCTTCGAGGTATATAGGAGTAAGAATCTCCCTTTCGGATCTTATAATTATTCCCTCTCTAAAATAAAAGAAAGTTTCTGTTTAAAAAAGGAATACCCTTTTCCTAAAATACTTCTCAGGAGTCACGCCTAATTTAAGGATTTAGAACAATGAGTTTAGAAGTGAGAATCGGTGTTTTGGATACCAAGGTTTTGGTTTTCATTCGAGTATGGCCCAAAAGAAGTTCTTTATCTCTTGGGGAGTATAAGAAGTTATCCCCCAGATATTGTGATCCTTATATCTGAATTCAATGAAAGTAGGTGACTTAGCCTACAAGTTTCTTTTATCTCCTCATCTCAAAATTCTTAATGCCTTCTATAGAGAAATGTGTCAAACACAAATCATGGAAAGACGGTAAAACTTCAGTGGCAAGTTACCGTTGGCTTCTAGGTTACGCTAGCTCCTTCCTTTATATAAGTCGTAACTTTTACTTGTCGCTCACAGTAATCTTACTCCCATCAATCTCCTTTCTTTCTTAATCTCCTTCATGGCTTGGCAACAGGAATTAGTTTTATCCCTGATGATTTCTCACCTTCAAGACGCAAGAGAGTCTGTGAAGAAAGACTTTATAGAACAGTATGAGCGCTCACTTTTTCCTCACCTAGGAACTTCTGTAGCGCAGACCAAATGGCGGACCTATCAAAACATAACTAGGGTAACACCCTGGGGTCAGCAACACTTTCGTAACAATGTCCGCTTGGCCATGGTTATTGAAGCTTTGGGTTTGGGTCCCCGATACTACTGTGTCATGAGATCAAGGCATCTTGGGTTTTCTGAGCGGGTCTTTTTACTGGCATGTTTTCTTCCTCTTGAGAAGATATGCCTTTACCCCGTTTTTGGCTTGCCTCTCAGAGGTCCTTTTGTTAGATCACCTCATACCACTGAGATAGGTGCGGCAATAACCAGCAGAATCATTCCCATAGATGAGTTACCCTATACTTGTGCAGCTTGTGAGGACTGCTTTTGTGACCATATGATGGATGGGCTTATGGAAGTGTAAAGAGTTCTTCTATCTTTACTGTATAAGTCCCGTGAATGAGTAAAGTTTAAATCTTGTTCTTATTTTGAATCTTGCTCTCTTTAAGACTTTTCTTGGTGATTAATCTTGATTAAAAATTTTCTCTAAGTCTCATATTCGTGCATCTTGCGAAATTATCCCAAGTTGCGAGATGAGGACATCTCGCGTTTTTTAAGTGGGGTAGAATGTAAGATTCCTCCCCCAACCCCCTTTTTGATGTCTAGTATCTTCCCCCCGTAATCAATCCCTCTTCAGAAATATAAAGACCTTGTTTCTAACTGTTTTAACCTAGAGAGAGAAAATATTCTAGAGAGAGAATATTCAGATTATGAATATTTTTGGATAGAAAAATAACTCATCTTATTAAAATAAGTTCCCCTGAAACAGAAATTCAAAAAAGAAATTTCCAATGTGCAATTGGAATTAATTGGAAATAGGTATAAAGAACCTTAGTCTAAGGGCCTAGATTTTCAGAAATCTTTAGACTATGGTCCAATTAAGGTTTCTATGGGCCAATAGCATCAATCCATGTGTAGGGAGGAGATAAATCCAAATTGTAAAAGAAGATACCCAAAAATGAGTAAATGCTCACATAAGATGAAGAGTTGAAAATGTACAAGGTTTATTAGTAAATAAACTCATATGTAAGGAAGAGGAGTTCTTTAAAGGAGGTGCATATTTCACATAAGATGAAGAGTTGAAAATGTACAAGGTTTATTAGTAAATAAACACATATGTAAGGAAGGGGAGTTCTTTAAAGGAGGTGCATATTTCACATAAGATGAAGAGTTGAAAATGTACAAGGCTTATTAGTAAAAAAACTATGACACATATGTAAGGAAGAGGAGTTCTTTAAAGGAGGTGCATATTTCACATAAGATGAAGAGTTGAAAATGTACAAGGTTTATTAGTAAAAAACTATGAGCAATACAATTTTGACACATATGTAAGGAAGGGGAATTCTTTAAAGGAGGTGCATATTTCACATGCTTGACTGAGTTTTAAACTCATAAAAATTGAGATATTTCATCTCTCCTCTCTCCTCATTCAAGTCTAGTTCCAGAAAGTTAGCTTAACTGACCTAAAAATGGTCAAAAAGTGACCAAACTGACTTAGAAAATTCTAGAATCAATTTGTTTGGTTAGGAGCTCAAATTTTCCTATAAATAGAAGCCTCCCCTTGTTGAAAAAAAACATAGTCTCTTATGCTTTGTTACTCTACTCCACCTAAGCCAAAATATATAGTCTCTTATGCTTTGTTACTCTACTCCACCTAAGCCAAATTAGATAGAGTCTTATGCTTTGTTACTCTACTCCACCTAAGCCAAAATATATAGTCTCTTATGCTTTGTTACTCTACTCCACCTAAGCCAAAATATATAGTCTCTTATGCTTTGTTACTCTACTCCACCTAAGCCAAATTAGATAGAGTCTTATGCTTTGTTACTCTACTCCACCTAAGCCAAATTAGATAGAGTCTTATGCTTTGTTACTCTACTCCACCTAAGCTAAAATATATAGTGTCTTATGCCTTGTTACTCTACTCTACCTAAGCCAAGAACTGTGAATTCTTTAATAATTCACTAGTTTTTGATACCTCTCTCTTTCTTCAATCTCCATTGGTGGCTCCATCAACATACTAAACCAATTGATTGGTTGGGGGCCTCTACCGTGAATAAAGAATCAAGCAAATCATAAGGTAAGTATATTGAATTTCGATCTTTTCTATGATTTCTCAATGATTCTCTCTTCTCAACCCCTCTCAAGCTTGAGAAGTTTAATTGGTATGGTTTTTTTTAAATGCTAATGAAGTTAATTGGTGAATAGTAGTGAAGAGTTACATAATTTAATAAATGCTATAGAAGTTAATTTCCACTTATATTTAAATTCTAATGGTTTTTATAATTTCTCTCTCTCACTCAAGAAATGGTCATACTCATGACCCATTCTCAATCCAAATGAAGCTTTTCATAAAGCTTTTCCTTAATCCAAGATTAAGCTATTCTTGAGGCCAAATTAATGGCTTTTTGCTATGCTTTTAGTTTATGCACATTGATGATTCAATCCATTATGGATTGATGACCCAATTAGAGACCATTCTAATTGTTTTCTTAATGATCCAATTAGAGACCATTATGGATTGATGATCCAATTAGAGACCATTCTAATTGTTTTCTTAATGCTCCAATTAGAGACCATTATGGATTGATGATCCAATTAGAGGCCATTCTAATTGTTTTCTTAATGATCCAATTAGAGACCATTATGGATTGATGATCCAATTAGAGACCATTCTAATTATTTCTTTAATAATGAGCTTTATCCCTTAGAAAAAAATTGAGATTTATCAGTCATAGTAGCGGAGCTATGGCAAAATTTTTATAGAAATTACGCATAAAATAAATTCATTCAAAGCATAAAAAGAGGACTTTCTACCATATTCTAGGAACTATCATCCTAGATTAATTAAAAGAATTTTATCATGCATGGAGATGTGGATGTTTGCATGTAGATGTAGATGTATAGATGTAGATGTGGATATGGAGGTGGATGGATGCATGTAGATGTAGATGTATAGATGTAGATGTGAATGGAGATGTGGATGTATGCATGTAGATGTAGATGTATAGATGTGGATGTGGATGTATACATGTAGATGTAGATGTATAGATACGGATGTGAATATGGAGGTGGATGTATACATGTAGATGTAGATGTATAGATGTAGATGTGGATGTGGAGGTAGATGGATGCATGTAGATGTAGATGTATAGATGTAGATGGGAATGGAGATATGGATGTATGCATGTAGATGTAGATGTATAGATGTAGATGTGGATGTGGAGGTGGATGGATGCAGGTAGATGTAGATGTATAGATGTAGATGTGAATGGAGATGTGGATGTATACATGTAGATGTAGATGTATGGAGGTGAATGTGAATGTGGATGTGGATGTATGCATAGAGATGTAGATGTATGCATGTAGATGTGAATGTATGCATATAGATGTGGATGTATGGATGTGAATATACGATATACGATGTGAGGGAATCTGAAGTGATGAGATAGAAATGATGTGATGGGATGAGTATACATATAAATGGAATATGGAATAAGTAATGTAGATTGATAAAGGATAATGTGGAAAAATGAAAGTTAAAATAGAAATTGTGTTGTAAACTGTTGTAAAATACTGTTTGTAAATACTGTTTGTAAATGCTGTTTGTAAATGATTGTTTTATGTCAAGAATGCTGGGGGGAGCATTTTGACCGTCTTGTGATTAAAGTCGTGATGGTAAAGTTGCAACTGCTGACGGGGAGTCAATGAAGGACGTCTCGCGTAGCAAGGTCGGCCGAGGTCTTGACCAGCCTCGGTGCGATTAAAATGGTGAGCTTCCGGTACGGTGGATGAGGGGCCAAGGAAGCGGCCTATGCGTGAAGCGCTAGGTTACCTGCGAAGGATCCTAGAGGGTGCTGACCATACGGTGCTCGGGCTCTGGGTTGCCTAGGATACCCACGCGTGCGTCGAGGAAGATATTGGAACAGAGTTGGAGTTGTTTTCTGAAATCGAGCATGGATCTGGTTGATTGACCTTGCTGGTCTTCAATGGATGAGTCCATGGCTCCTTATATGGATCTGTTGGTTGATCTTGCTGATCTTCAACGAGAGTCCATCTTGTTAAGTGATTATATTGCCAAGTATTATGGGCTAGGAACTATCGAAACGGCTCCTGAGCGTTCTAGTTACCAATGATGCCATAGATACTCTGATGAAGGAATGATGGGAAATTAAGAATCAATTGGATAAATTGGAAGATGGTGATCAATGATACTATGGTTTTATTAAAGGATTGTTTTAAACTGGTTGAATCTGGTTGAAAAAAAAGGCAATTTCATATTGGGTGTGTGAGTGGTGTGACTAGTTTTATTTTGCATGAACATCCGGCTAGGGGGCCTTGGAACTCTTTTCCTTGGTACCCGGGACAAAACCTAACCAAATTTTTAATAGGATCCCATCACTACAGTGGTTGGGCGGTTGGCTAACCCATGGGATTGGATGGGGTTAGGCTGGACTGATGGATCCGTAAACCGAGACTCAAACTTTTATTTTTACGATAGAAAAAAAAAAATAAATAAATCCCGGACAGTAACTGTTCTATGGATAGGAATCAACGGCTGTGCCTCTTGAATGGGGAAAAAAGCGTTGATCCCAATGATCCAAGTGCAAGTTTCTTCCTTGAACTGACTAAGTATCTTATAGATGTAATCGGATCATCTCGATCAGAAATGATCTTGACTACGTTTAGAGTAAAAAGTTATCCTGGTGGAATCGCCCGTGCTTTCCGGTAAAGGAAGTTTTTCCGGGTTCGGTTTTGGAACAACCGACGGATTAGTCTCTTATCCGGATATCCGTGGGCGAGGCCCCGAGTGTGGGACCCCTGTCCCACGCGAGAAGCGCTACTTCCGTTGCCAGTACCCCGAATCCGTTGCTCGGTGGGAACAGGGATCTTACATGTGCCTTCCTCTGCACTCCCTCTTCTTGCGCCCAAGAAACCCCCAGCAACAACACAAAGCGACCTTCACTTTCTCTGCGGGCTGCGCCGACTTCCACAATTCGCTAGCTTCTGGATGGTATGTGCTGGCAGCCACTCACGCCTCTACGTGGTCTTCAATATTGCAGGCCACGTTGACATTATTATTATTTTTATTTTTTGTAAGGCCTAATGGATGGCCACCCTCACCTTTTCACACCAATCTAAAGGCCACCTTGGCCCATTAATCCTTTAAATGCCCATGCTTTCCATATACCTTCAAACAGCTTTGAGTGCCCTTTTATTTCTTTGACGTGCCCACAATCAAAGCCATCGAGTAGCTAATATCACTTCCATCTAAGCTTACTCCGAGCAGGCAAATACTCAGGCCTAAAACAAAAGTCATCCATCCTGTACACTTGGCAATGCATTCCATAGCAAAACCTTTATTCACACCATGCACCCATATATACACGAGCCCGAAATACCTCTCAAAAAAACGCCTGACATACTTTGCCACCCCCCCATCTGCTAGAGCATTCATGCTCAGCAGCAAAAAACAAGTCCAGTAGCTATCCACCAGGATCAAAAGGAAACAGCAACTCACCATCCCATTCCCCGACATCTTTGAAACACCATGGCTGCATCATTACATACCAAACATCAACCATATACACTAGAAAACTTCCATCCATCATCTGATCAGCATTCACAGACTCTGACCACATAGCATCATCTTCAAGCCGTTGCTCTTCACCCACAACCAACCTCCCCATCTTCAAAACCTGTGGCATTGCAGCATCTAGCATCCCATTCATCAACACCTGTGAAGGCCAGGTTCCATCATTTTGACCTTTATTCACACCAAAAATCAGATCCTTTCCATCAGCAGTGTCCATCAGCACTTCCAGTTCCTACACTTCAGGCATCTCTTCACAATCATACAGCTCAAGTGGTTCAGAACCCTTGTCATCCTTGGACTTTTCCTTTAGCATCTCAGCAACAAGCATAGAAGCCTTTGTTACACTCTCGACCATATCAGCATCCATGTCCATCTCTGGCTCCTGTTCATCAAGGCTAGCAACTTCCCATATATCATCCTCAAGCACAATACTCACCTCACAATGCTCTTCATCAGCCAAATCTACATGCATACCTTCTTGAGTGTTGCCAACCCCCCTGGTATCATCGTCCAAAGACTCCCCAGCACATAATGCATCCAATGGAACAACATCCATTTCATCCATCGCAGGTACCAGACCACCATCAAGCTGTCCAAGAAAATCCAGGATAATAGGATCTTCCTCCAATCTGCATCACAAACCATCTTCACTTCATCACAAGTCTTTACCCCATCCTCCTCCCTTATAAAATTTGACAAAAAATCATCCTCAAAGCATCCTGTATCCAGCTCTTCTTCCTTCTTATCATCAGCCAATCCCAAGGCATCATCCTCTTTACTTCCATGTGCATGCATATCATCCAAATCCGAATGCAAACGATCTCCAATAGAGCATTCCAAATCACTGTCATGAACAGCCACGACGTCCAAATCCAAAGAAGAATCCACTGGCAACTCCTTATCTTCACTTGTCTCCTTCACCTGCTTCTCATCTACTTGCACATGCTTTAAAGACTTTGGAAAAAAATCAGAAGGCACATAGAACATACCCCTTTGCACCTGTATAGGCCTTTGAGGTTCCTGTCTAATCAAACTTTGCATAGAACTCTTATCCACCTCAACCAAATTCACACGCATATCCCTTGCAGACAACACAACACCTTCATACGGATAAATACCCATCTCCATCTGCTTCAAAACCTTGCCTTCCTTTTTCCTAGCAACCCTAACAGCATCATCAAATGACCTGGGATTCTTCAACTCAACCCTAACCCTCAAATGGGGTAGCAAACCATCAATAAACAAGCTCTTCTTCAGAAACATAGGAGGAACTTCCTGCTTCAATGTCATACACCACTTACCCCACAAACATGTAAATACCTGCACAAAATCATCCAGTGATTGTCCATGTACCTGCTTCAAGATGCTCAACTCCTGCCAAAGCGCACTAGAATCCTCCGCTTGCTGAAAACGCTCCAAAAGGCCTTCTTTCAACCTGTCTAAGGTCAAAACACCAGCATCCTGTACTTCAAAATTCTTAAGCCAGCTTCGGGCATCTCCCTTCAAGAAAATCTTTATCAGCCTCAGAACCTGCTCTTCATCCGTCACATGATTGCTAATGCATGCCAACTCCATTTGCTCCAAAAAGTCACACACATCTTCTCCCTTCCTGCCATGAAATTCAGGATAAGACCACATCATGACAAACCTGCAAGAATCCCTGAGCTCTCCTCAGTGGAACACACGCCCTTCAGGCAAAAAGAACAACACCAGAGCTATCCTCTGTGGAGGCACCAGAAGGATGTGAGGTGAAAAAAAGAAGAAAAGAACCTGCCTCTATAGCCCTTCACCTCGCAAACTTGGCAACACACACATGCACGAGGGCACCACCAGCCACCAGCTGGAACGCTTCTTACCATTCACCACCCACCCACACCATAAAGATAGCTCAAAACCCCGAAAGACAACTGATTATCCAGCAAAAAGATACACAGCATCAACCACACTGTACAAACTCAGCAAATACCTGGCCAGGATTTACTGCCAAGGGAATACACCCTTGCGTCTTACAACCAAGCCTCTGTCTCCTGGTCTCTGCAATCATCGCCCACACCAGCAACCCTTCTTCACTTCCTCTGTAGCCCACACATCAGCACCTCTACTGCAGCCAACACACACAAAAAACCAAGGCTCTCTCTCTCGTCAGCATCCACTCTCTGCCTGTAAACAATCATCGCCCACACAAAACTAGCTACTCCTCTCTTCAGAAGGCGCCCACACCAGCTAACCTTCAACTCAGCAGCTCCCACTCTCTGTGTGTCGTGACCAGCAGCTTCGCCAACCACCAGAACCTTTCACAATCTCTTCAACACCACGAACCACTACTCAACGCAGCATCACCTTCCCTTGCATTCAGCCCAAGCCACATCACCCAAGGCCCACACCAGCCTGTCTAATTGCCTGCATCCCTTAGTCTCACCTGTGCTACCAGCTGCCTTCCAGTCCGACTGCTTGCTTTCCACACTCAGTTCATCTCTTGGTGCCTCCCCAGTCGCCTCCAGCTTTTAGCTGCTCTGCACACACCTTTGAAGAAGCCTCTCCACAGCTCTTACAAGGCGGCCACCTTCTCTGGCTCCCTTCGCTTACCACCTTCTCTTGCGGCTGCACTCCAGAGCCACAGCTCTCGCTCTCCACTTTCACCTCTCGTCAGCCTGCCTGTATTTGCAGCACCTTCAGCAGCTTCTCACACGTCGGCTCCCTTCTCTTCACACACCAGGCGGCTATCTCTTCACTACTTTGCCTGTCTGCTACAGCAACGATACCCGCCAGCCTTTTTTGTACAAGGCCTCCTCTTCACATGGGCGAGCGTCAGCTCTGCAGTTTCTCCACAGCAAGGGCCACCTCTTTCTCTGCACGCGGCGGTCCCCAGAGAGCCCTCCCTCTTGCCAACCAGCTGCGCCTACTGAGGTGGTCCAACCCCTTTTCTGCTACACGACGGCCACACACCTCTCCTCGCCAGCTTCTCAGACTGACCCAGGCTCCTCTTACGGGCCAACCTTGCGTCTCCACTCGCTACGGCTGTTTTCGCTAATGTCTCATGCGCTACCTACTGCTCCAACCACTGCCAGCCTTTCCTCTGTGTATGGCGCCAATCTGTAACGCCTGTCACCCAGGCTTCCCATCGCTACACCTTACGCTTCAGCCACTTCAAACCCACTTACACTCCACAAGGGGGGCCCCATGTCTATACGATGGCCACCAACCTGCTACCCTCTATCTGCTCTCTGGCTCTCAGTCGTATGCGACCGCACCTCAGCGTATCTCCCATACACTGTACCAGTTGTTCTTTTCGTCTGCAATACCTGTAGCAGCTGCGCCTTCCTCTGCACTCCCTCTTGTTGCGCCCAAGAACCCCCCAAGAACCCCCCAGCAACAACACAAAGCGACCTTCACTTTATCTGCAGGCTGCGCCGACTTCCACAATTTGCCAGCTTCTGGATGGTATGCGCTGGCAGCCACTCACGCCTCTACGTGGTCTTCAATATTGCAGGCCACGTTGACATTATTATTATTTTTATTTTTTGTAAGGCCTAATGGATGGCCACCCTCACCTTTTCACACCAATCTAAAGGCCACCTTGGCCCATTAATCCTTTAAATGCCCATGCTTTCCATATACCTTCAAACAGCTTCGAGTGCCCGTTTATTTCTTTGACGCGCCCACAATCAAAGCCATCGAGCAGCTAATATCACTTCCATCTAAGCTTACTCCGAGCAGGCAAACACTCAGGCCTAAAACAAAAGTCATCCATCCTGTACACCTGGCAATGCATTCCATAGCAAAACCTTTATTCACACCATGCACCCATATATACACGAGCCCGAAATACCTCTCAGAAAAATGCCTAACATACTTTGCCAACCCCCCCATCTGCTAGAGCATTCATGCTCAGCAGCAAAAAACAAGTCCAGTAGCTATCCACCAGGATCAAAAGGAAACAACAACTCACCATCCCATTCCCCGACATCTTTGAAACACCATGGCTGCATCATTACATACCAAACATCAACCATATGCACCAGAAAACTTCCATCCATCATCTGATCAGCATTCACAGACTCTGACCCCATAGCATCATCTTCAAGCCGTTGCTCTTCACCCACAACCAACCTCCCCGTCTTCAAAACCTGTGGCATTGCAGCATCTAGCATCCCATTCATCAACACCTGTGAAGGCCAGGTTTCATCATTTTGACCTTTATTCACACCAAAAATCAGATCCTTTCCATCAGCAGTGTCCATCAGCACTTCTAGTTCCTGCACTTCAGGCATCTCTTCACAATCATACAGCTCAAGTGGTTCAGAACCCTTGTCATCCTTGGACTTTTCCTTTAGCATCTCAGCAACACGCATAGAAGCCTTTGTTACACTCTCGACCATACCTTCTTGAGTGTTGCCAACCCCCCTGGTATCATCGTCCAAAGACTCCCCAGCACATAATGCATCCAATGGAACAACATCCATTTAATCCATCGCAGGTACCAGACCACCATCAAGCTGTCCAAGAAAATCCAAGATAATAGGATCTTCCTCCATGCTCTCCACATCTGTATCACAAACCATCTTCACTTCATCACAAGTCTTTACCCCATCCTCCTCCCTTATAAAATCTGACAAAAAATCATCCTCAAAGCATCCTGTATCCAGCTCTTCTTCCTTCTTATCATCAGCCAATCCCAAGGCATCATCCTCTTTACTTCCATGTGCATGCATATCATCCAAATCTGAATGCAAACGATCTCCAATAGAGCATTCCAAATCACTGTCATGAACAGCCACGACGTCCAAATCCAAAGAAGAATCCACTGGCAACTCTTTATCTTCACTTGTCTCCTTCACCTGCTTCTCATCTACTTGCACATGCTTTAAAGACTTTGGAAAAAAATCAGAAGGCACATAGAACATACCCCTTTGCACCTGTATAGGCTTTTGAGGTTCCTGTCTAATCAAACTTTGCATAGAACTCTTATCCACCTCAACCAAATTCACACGCATATCCCTTGTGTTGCAGACAACACAACACCTTCATACGGATAAATACCCATCTCCATCTGCTTCAAAACCTTGCCTTCCTTTTCCCTAGCAACCCTAACAGCATCATCAAATGACCTGGGATTCTTCAACTCAACCCTAACCCTCAAATGGGGTAGCAAACCATCAATAAACAAGCTCTTCTTCAGAAACATAGGAGGAACTTCCTGCTTCAATGTCATACACCACTTACCCCACAAACATGTAAATACCTGCACAAAATCATCCAATGATTGTCCATGTACCTGCTTCAAGATGCTCAACACCTGCCAAAGTGCACTAGAATCCTCCGCTTGCTGAAAACGCTCCAAAAGGCCTTCTTTCAACCTGTCTAAGGTCAAAACACCAGCATCCTGTACTTCAAAATTCTTAAGCCAGCTTCGGGCATCTCCCTTCAAGAAAATCTTTATCATCCTCAGAACCTGCTCTTCATCCGTCACATGATTGCTAATGCATGCCAACTCCATTTGCTCCAAAAAGTCACACACATCTTCTCCCTTCCTGCCATGAAATTCAGGATAAGACCACATCATGACAAACCTGCAAGAATCCCTGAGCTCTCCTCAGTGGAACACACGCCCTTCAGGCAAAGAACAACACCAGAGCTATCCTCTGTGGAGGCACCAGAAGGATGTGAGGTGAAAAAAAGAAGAAAAGAACCTGCCTCTATAGCCCTTCACCTCGCAAACTTGGAAACACACACACGAACGGGGGCACCACCAGCCACCGGCTGGAACGCTTCTTACCATTCACCACCCACCCACACCATAAAGACAGCTCAAAAACCTCGAAAGACAATTGATTATCCAGCAAAAAGATACACAGCATCAACCACACTGTACAAACTCAACAAATATACCAAAAATGAGGAGTCTGGCGAGGATTTACTACCAAGGGAATACACCCTTGCGTCTGACAACCAAGCCTCTGTCTCCCGGTCTTTGCAATCATCGCCCACACCAGCAACCCTTCTTCACTTCCTCTGTAGCCCACACATCAGCACCTCTACTGCAGCCAACACACACAAAAAACCAAGACTCTCTCTCTCGTCAGCATCCACTCTCTGCCTGCAATCATCGCCCACACAAAACCAGCTATTCCTGTCTTCAGAAGGCACCCACACCAGCTAACCTTTAACTCAGTAGCTCCCACTCTCTGTGTGTCGTGACCAGCAGCTTCGCCAACCACCAGAACCTTGCACAATCTCTTCAACACCACGAACCACTGCTCAACGCAGCATCACCTTCCCTTGCATTCAGCCCAAGCCACATCACCCAAGGCCCACACCAGCCTGTCTACTTGCCTGCATCCCTTAGTCTCACCTGTGCTACCAGCTGCCTTCCAGTCCGACTGCTTGCTTTCCACACTCAGTTCATCTCTTGGCGCCTCCCGAGTCGCCTCCAGCTTTTAGCTGCTCTGCACACACCTTTGAAGAAGCCTCTCCACAGCTCTTACAAGGCGGCCACCTTCTCTGGCTCCCTTCGCTTACCACCGTCTCTTGCGGCTGCACTCTAGAGCCACAGCTCTCGCTCCCCACTTTCACCTCTCGTCAGCTTGCTTGTATCTGCAGCACCTTCAGCAGCTTCTCACACGTCGGCTCCCTTCTCTTCACACACCACGCGGCTATCTCTTCACTGCTTTGCCTGTCTGCTGCTGCTGCAGCAATGATACCCGCCAGCCTTTTTCGTACAAGGCCTTCTCTTCACCACACAGGCGAGCGTCAGCTCTGCAGCTTCTCCACAGCAAGGGCCACCTCTTTCTCTGCACTCGGCAGTCCCCAGAGAGCCCTCCCTCTTGCCAGCCAGCTGCGCCTACTGAGGTGGTCCAGCCCCTTTTCTGCTACACGACGGCCACACACCTCTTCTCGCCAGCTTCTCAGACTGACCAGGCTCCTCTTACGGGCCAACCTTGCATCTCCACTCGCTACGGCTGTTTTCGCTAATGTCTCATGCGCTACCTACTGCTCCAACCACTCCCAGCCTTTCCTCTGTGTATGGCTGCGCCAATCTGTAACGCCCGTCGCCCAGGCTTCCCGTCGCTACACCTTACGCTTCAGCCACTTCAAACCCACTTACACTTCACAAGGGGGGGCCCCATGTCTATACGATGGCCACCAGCCTGCTACCCTCTATCTGCTCTCTGGCTCTCAGTCGTATGCAACCGCACCTCAGCGTATCTCTCATACACTGTACCAGTTGTTTTTTTCGTCTGCAATACCTGCAGCTGCGCCTTCCTCTGCACTCCCTCTTGTTGCACCCAAGAACCCCCCAGCAACAACACAAAGCGACCTTCACTTTATCTGCAGGCTGCGCCGACTTCCACAATTCGCTAGCTTCTGGATGGTATGCGCTGGCAGCCACTCACGCCTCTACGTGGTCTTCAATATTGCAGGCCACGTTGACATTATTATTATTTTTATTTTTTGTAAGGCCTAATGGATGGCCACCCTCACCTTTTCACACCAATCTAAAGGCCACCTTGGCCCATTAATCCTTTAAATGCCCATGCTTTCCATATACCTTCAAACAGCTTCGAGTGCCCGTTTATTTCTTTGACGCGCCCACAATCAAAGCCATCGAGCAACTAATATCACTTCCATCTAAGCTTACTCCGAGCAGGCAAACACTCAGGCCTAAAATAAAAGTCATCCATCCTGTACACCTGGCAATGCATTCCATAGCAAAACCTTTATTCACACCATGCACCCATATATACACGAGCCCGAAATACCTCTCAGAAAAACGCCTAACACTTGTCTAAGCAATATTGTAGAAGGTCTCAACGATGTTCTAATATCACATGTTGTGTTTTTTGTTTAAGCTTTTAGCATTCGTTCTGTTATGCATAAGCCCTTATACATAGAGCTTTAAAAGGATCTAATATGCTTTGTTTTGTTTGTGTAGATCATGGATCGTACGTGCCCGATGACATACCGGAATATTTCCCCAATCTCTCAACCTTGCCTACACCATAGGCAATGTCCCTAGAATAATTTTACCATTTCATGTCGTAGATGAGCCCTGAGTAAATGGCTATGGCACAAGCCTACTTTGGGGGAGGCACTGGCACTTCTGCATAGCCATCACAACCCACTACTACATAGGGCCTGCGCTACTCTACGACACGTCACAAAAACCCCGCCCACGACTCGCTCTACTATTTCTAGTCATCGTAGATGAGATCGTTTGATGGGTTGTTACCCTGGTGGTGACTCCATGAACGCTTCTTCCCCTAAGTGCCATGAGTTCCCACCCATTGCCAGTTATGAGGGGACACCGCACTTGCACTCATCCCACCGCTTTGACACAAATCTCTCTTTCCCCAATCCGGCTCATTCTTGCTATCAAGTAGTGGATGGAGATGTAGTATTAGATGAAGTTGGTAACGAGATGAAGCTCCAATCTGCGAGTTATGCCATGTAGCCTTTTCTCATGACTGCATGACTACATGGAATAAACTTGATAAGGCCAAGAAGAAAGGAGTCATAAATCAAATCAAAAGTGAGTTTATGCAAGTAGTAGGTAGTGAAGAGGTCTATCCTAGATGGATAAAAAATCACATGGTGAACATGATGAAGCACTGGTGTAGCGACATCACATGCAAGGTAAAGTCAAGGAGAAAAAAACCTTGGAATTGTTCACAAGATATTTGGGAAGAGGAGTGTAGAAAACACCGTGGAAATCCCCAAAGGTACAAGCAATATAAGGAGGCCGCAGCGAAGAAAATGGAAAGCACAAGGAGCTCCCATCTTGGAAGAAGCAGTGGCTGGGATGCTTTCCACAGCTACTTTATAAGTGTTAATACACATATCACTCACTTTCTTTAGCATAATGGGCATTTCATTGTTTAATAAGTACTCATGTTTCATGCTTCCAGCTACAGTCATGCTGCAAGTGATGCGGAGAAAAGATACACCCTATTGCATGGGATGATGTATGCCCTCCTTGAGCAACTTGGGTGAGAGGACCACAACGTGCATTGGACGGATGTGGTGAATATGTTAAAACTATAAATTTTTCATCCATCAATTAGTTTTTTCCTCACTAGTCATTTCTAAGTTTTTGCCCCTTGAATACGCTTTTGCAGGGACCAGTGCTAAACCCTAAGGACAATGTTGATGATTAGGAACTATGTACAAGAGTCGGGCCTTAGTTGTGTACTTCTTTTTTTCGGCTCTATGCCTCTTTTTGTGTACTTTTTTTTGCTCCATTATGAGCTATGTAACTTTTGTTACTTAATAAAAGATATTGTTTTATGACCTTACAGTAGATAATAGGGATGTAATTTGTAACATTGGTATACACATACACCCATTTGCAAAGCAGGACTGCACCTGGATGTACCATTATTTAAAAAATAAATAAAACCTATATCCGTGGATATATCTGTCGATATAATCATCAAAAGAAGCATCAAAATTGGTGTCCCAATGAGCATCGAAATAGTGGTCAAAATGATTACTTTCGACGTTTATATCGATGAATTTCTATCGATGCTTTTTTCGAAGCGCATATCAACGCTTTTGGGGATTTTTTTTATGTTCAAAACCATAAAAAAACGTTGAAAATCAATATGTCTATAATAGTGTGTTGGCTTCTAATTTTCTTCAACTTCCTTAGCTAAAGCTTCCACTTCCTTCTCTTTTTTGGAGGGCCAACTCTTTATTCTTCTTCCACCTAGTGGAATAATTAAGCTTTGGTTTATCAATGACATTGATTTCAGCTATCAATGCAATGAGAGGAGAGTTGCAATACATAACTCTTTGTACTTCCTCTCACTAACCGTTAATGAATTTGTGATGCATATCGAATGCACAAACATAATGCAGCCATTGGGTAGTAGTCGTTCTCTCTTAGAGCCTTTAATAATGATTGGATGCATGTTGTTTTCATCTCTACCTACATTTTTGGAGATACTCTTTAGGAGCTTCATCCCTTTTATCATATTGGGACTCAGTATCAAATTGAGAGCTACTCCCTATAGTTTCAATTTCACTTCCCATAGTTTCTCTTGATGTTGTAAGATCTTTTTTTCTCATAGTATTTGAGGAGTTGGTGTCTCTTTTGGTCTCTTTTTCAGGCTCCTCAACCACCATTGGTGCTTGTGTCAGAGTCATCCCATGTGGACTAAAGTTCACTACAACCAATCCCTTTGACATCAAAAGTAAGAGCATAAATCATTCATAATGAAACAACCTTAGAGATCTCTTCACCATCAACCTATGTAGTTCCTCTTCACACCATCAAGTGTAACCCATGTAGATCCTCTAGTTCTCCAACTATAATTTGTAGCTATCATATGTATCCAGTTTAGATCATCTTCAAGATCGATAGCTTGTTTTTTTACATCCTTATAATATGGGTTCTTTCCTATATCAATCTCTTCTCTGCAATGATAGAAATATTACAATAGGGATAAATGGGTGGTGGTTTCCAAAAGATTTTCTAAAATTCCTCCACTATCCATAGGATTTATGCGGCTAAACCTTGATGATGGAATCATTGAATTGGAGGTAGACATTATTCTTAGACTAGTTAGGCACCATATTTGCCTCTCTCATGAAGGGGCATCCTAAGATCATCTTATATAATTCGGATTGTTTAGAAAATTCCATAATAGTAAAAGTATGTTTAACATAATGTTCAAGAACCTTGATCTTTAAATCTCTCTAGGCAAAATTTTGACTTAAAAATGATCCTCTAAGAAATGCCATGTCAGCTTTGTTTATAAAAATGGGCTGATGGTTAAATTTTTGTAAATCAAATCAAAATTCTTCAGAGATTGTAGATTAGGAATCTTCCCTTCGATATCTTCTCAATGATATATAGCATGATGGGAAATTTTTCATATTCAAGAAGTTTCCAAATTGGTGAGATGATTTGGTATGTAGCTTTTTATATTCAAGAAGTTTCCAAATTGACAATGATAGGGCATGAATATAAAAAGCTATATACCACATCATCACCAATTTGGAAACTTATTGAATATGAAAAATTTTCCATCATGATATATTGAAAAGTTCTCAAAGCGTACATTCCCAATCTACGATCTTCAAAAAAATTTGTTCGATTTACAAAAATTTAACCATCAGCCCATTTTTGTAGAAAAAGTTGACATGGCATTTCTTAGAGGACCCTTTTTTAGTCCAAATTTTGTCTAATGCATAACATCCTGATAGGTTTTGTGATAGTCCCATCAACTATCTTGATAGTAATATTTGAGACTTCTTGATACGGCTTGGCCATATTCTACTAGCATTTCTTGGTGATTATGCTCACTCCTACACCACTATCTAGAACTGAATCCATTTTTGTGATGCCCTTACTCGTCACCTTCTTACCTCTTGATACCTCACCTCTTCATAAAGTCAATACTTAGGATACAAAAATGTATTCAATTTGTGCATCATTATTATATCCATTCTCTTTGCTTTTCCTTTGCCTTGTGGTACATGCTCCATAATCGTGTTATTATGGGATCCACTCGAGAAAGGTACTCTGAAATATGGATGCACATTTGTTTCACTAATCACCCCTTTGCCATGCTTCCTTTCAGCCTTGCTCTTTGCTTAACAAAATCCTTTAAGGTCTTTATAAACCACTTAAGGAAGGATATCCATCGAGCATGCACAACTTCACACATAGATAATTCATCTACTAAGTGTACCACAAGATGAAGTTGACTAGTGAGTATAGATCTTGGGAAGTTCTCCTCAATCATAAACACTATCTCCATTGCCATTACTTGAGCAACATCAATTTAAGAACCAAAACTATTTGCACTAGCATAAAAACAAAATAAAACCATGTTTGAATTTTGCTTATGCATTACCCCATTTTGTATACATGGCCTTAAACACTTTTTGATCTCCAAACCCACTAATACATATGGAAAGAATAAATTATATATAACAAAACATTATAATCAATGTTACTTTATCATAATTAAATAATCATAAAATATATATATAAAGATTTAAACATACCTCTAACATCTTGTGCCAATCATTTTAGTTCATATAATTGTGTTGCTCCTTTCCTCTTTGTTTTTGTGAATGCTCCTTTTAAAAAACGTATGACGCCTGTAGGTGTAGGAAAGAATGCAATTCGATCCTTTACTCTCTTATGGTCCTTCTTTGTCAAGATCAAGGTGAGGTGGGTAAAATCACCATTTTGTTATCTTGAGTGCTTGTCCAAGTGATTGGAAGACGGTCAATCAATCACCCAAACTCAAAGAGAATATCTCTCAAGTGCTAATTAAATGGTCCCACATGTTTGATGCCACATTTCTTATAATATGCATTAGATCTAGAAGATGATTTATTAGCTTTGTCCAATATGAAAGGAGAAAGAACATTGAGTATCTTTTTATTCTTGGTGGTAGCATTTGGGTTGCTTCTCACCACACCACTTCCTAATCACCTACTATTAGAGTATGTAGGGTAAATCCCTTTATAGATGGAACAAACTTCCCATGATCAGGATGTAGGGGAACTCCATTTATAGATGGAACAAACTTCTCATGATGATATGGTAGCATTTGGGTTGATCCTCACCACACCACTTCCTAATCACCTACTATTAGAGGATGTAGGGGAACTCCCTTTCTAGATGAAACAAAATTCTCATGATCATATGGAATAAATCGGTGATGGTTTTCATACATGACCTTCTCGATATGATCCGGACATGATGTAACAAGTGATGGTCTACAAATTGGATAAAAAATATGCTTGGAAGTTGTGAGTCCTAATTATAATATGTTTAGAATATATAATTAATATTTGTTAATAAGGACAGAAAATATAACAGAGCACTCTTCATATCCTGAAAAGTCATACATTGTCCA
>NC_141068.1:15989700-16069700 GCF_041138505.1 Cibotium barometz | reverse complement strand
TGTCATCCCACTGGCCGCATATCACCCATGATCTCACCAACCATGCCAGTGGTGTAAGTGTGGGGCCTATCCCCCAAGCGCGGGTCATCAGTGTTGTCCACCACCTCACTAGATGAGCTCGATATCTCAACACTCCCCCTCGAGCTCAACTCCATCTCATGTACACCAAGCAAAGCCCTGAATCTGCGGAGCTTCTCTGTACCCAATGCTTTGGTGAAAATGTCAGCGACCTAATCCTGTGTGGTGCTATTATAAACAAGGTCAACATCTCCTACCAAAACCTTCTCTCTGACAAAATGGTAGTGGACCTCTATATGCTTCGTGCGAGCATGAAAAAGTGGGTTCCTAGCCGACTGTATACCACTGATAGACTCAAATTTGCAAGTAGCTTTCTCAACCAAGATACCTCACATGCTGCCATAGCAGCACCTCTATACTTGGCCTCTGTATTGGATAGAGCAACCGTAGGTTGCTTCTTGCTGCTGCTGCAAGTCACAGCATCACTCCCCAAAGAAAACATGAAGTCACTAGTAGATCTTCTATCTGAGATACTACCAGCCCAATCAGCATCCATGTACACATATCTCTGTCCCAGTTTCGTAAAATAGTCCACAATGCAAAGTAGACCTCACATACCTCAATATGCGTCTCAATGCATCCAAATGCGGCTTCCAAGAAACCTACATAAACTGACTCACCAAGCCAACAGCATAGCTCAAATCTGGTGTGGTGATCTTCATGTAGATCAAGCTTCCTACTATGCGCCTATACATAGTAGGATCCTCCAAAATCTCTCCTTAATCTACACTCAACTTGCCATTCTGATCCAATGGCACTGAGATAGGCTTACAGCCTGTCATACCGTATTGGACATGTCCAAGCCATACTGTCTCTGCAGTAATTCAATACCATGTGGTAACTTTATCACCTCAATGCCCAAGAAATATCTGAGCTCCCCCAGATCCTTCATCTCAAACTTCTGTCTAAGCAAGATCTTTACATCAAAGATCTCTGCATCATGGTCCCCTGTGAGATCCCACTGCCCCCTCTGCGCACCGGATTCCCGGATGGTAGCAGTGGAAGTACCTTCCTCTGGCGCGGGGCAGGGTTTCTCACTCGGGGCCTCGCCCTCGAATGTCCGGGCAGCACGAGACTAAGCTGGTGGTCCTTCCAAAAACCAAAACCGAGAAAATTTTCCATGCCCGAAAAGCGGGGATAATTCCACCATTTTTATTTTCTTAACGGATTTTTCTAACGAGGTCAAGATACTGAACTAACCTTCATCTGAATAAACCAGATAGAAGGGAAACTATTACAGACTTAACTTGAAGGAATCAACGCTTTTTTCCTGATTGAATCAAGCACAGCCGTGGAATGTGAAAGGGATTAAAGACAAAAAGAAATATAGCATTTTTCAGGATCTAGTGAAGTCTTGGGACTTATCTGTTCTGGGAATAAATCATCATAATCACTTAACCATTGAGGTTCTTTAGCTTTTAACTTTGAGTCTACCGGATTCATTTTGACAAGGTAAATGCGCTGCTTCTTTCTAAGTCCTTTTAGTAACTTAGAAGCCTTTACTAAATGCAGACTTAGGGATCTTGAAATTTTGGTTCCTTGAACTTTGTTTCCGTGAAGGTCATGGAAGGAAATGGTTCCATTATGACAGTGAATGTCAGCTTGATTTTTGTGGAGCCAATCCATCCCAAGGATCCTGTCAAAAACTCCTAAAGGTATAACTCTGACAGTCAGTTAAATTCCCATCTAGATTTGTACTGAATACGATCTGTTTCAAGGTGAGTGAAAAGAATCTTCCCACTTGCCAATTCAACTTGCATAGGTTTCCCTGATTTTTGATCTAAGACTAGCTTATGCAAGCATCCAGGGGAAATGAAAGAATGAGTACTGCCTGAATCAATCAAAAGCTTAAAAGGCTTACCCTGTTACTCAGCTGGAGTATTGATGACGGAGAATTGATGATTTGGCCCTTGGTTTTCAATTACAGCATAAATCTGTCCTCTTTCCTCTTCCACTACTTTTGCAATTGTGACTGCTGTGGCTGCTGCTGCAGTCTGAGGCAGAATTCTTTCTCTTTGGTTGCCCCAGTTCTGGGAAGGAGTTCTAAGGCTACTCTGGACAGAGGTAGACGGCTGAGTTCTCCTGGGATTTCCCTGATTCTGGCATGGGGGACCTTGATTGGACTGATAAGAAGGAGTTTGTCTCCGGGCTCTAGGACCCTGGTTTCGTTGGCCCACAGAAGGAGAGGGGCAATCCTTGAGCTGGTGCCCAAGTCCTTGACATCCGAAGCATCTGTTCTCGCTTCGAAGGTCTTCCCTTTGCATTCTTGAGAGAGCCGGAGTTTCGGAGAATGTACTTCGGGGGAAAGATCTTCCTTCATTTCTTAAGCTTCCCGTCTCCACATTCTGGTTAGAACCTTGGTGTCTCTTTGGAGGCGGAAAGTTGCAAGAACTTCCCAGTGTCTAAAATCTCTTGAAGGATGAGGGAGCTGGCTTCGGCGGGACTTTTACGATGAAGGCTTTGGCAAAGTCCTTCGCCATTCTGACAGCTTTTGCCATGGACACTGGCTTGGCATTTTTGACCAATGTATCCAAGGGTTCATTCATTCCCCGAATGAACCTGGCCATGAGTTGCTCTTCATCTAGAGGTGGTGAATATTTGAGTAGAAAAGCAAAGGCCTGGTGATATTCCTCGATGGTTTTGCTCACCTGCTTTAGCTCTAAGAATTCGTTCATTTTGATTTCCAAAAATCTAGGGGGACAAAATATCTTTCTCAAAATAGGTTTTTCAGCCTGGCAAGAGCCATTTTGCTCCGCTCATTGTAGCCTGTGACTTCAAAATATTCTTCCATGGCTTCCACCCATTTCTCCACAGCCTCACCCAGGTTATCCCCTTCTCCTTTGAAGGGTCCTGTGGCTGAGTCCTATGAAGAGCCTTGCAAACATCAGGGTCAAGCTTATCATCTTCAGAGAGAGGGTCTGGCTGACGGCCACGGTTTCCTCGTCTCATGATTCTGCCAAAAATTTATATATTATTAAATTTTTATTTTGATATCATCCACGAGATCCTAAGACTTAAGAGCTTCGGAAAACAATTTCTTAAACAAGACAATGATTTTATTGGAGATCTATGACATATGTCCGATAACAATTTTTTTCTTTATCAGATCGTTCCCATAAACAATCACTTATACAACAGGGAATTTTTCTCCAAAAAACATTTCTTTATTTATATAAAAGTTGCAATATGTACATAGAGCAGCTCGGCTCCAGAATTCAAAATCTCCTTGGGAGATGCATAAGATGACGGTACTGGGGGCCATAGCTATGCCTTGATACAAACGTTCACTTACTGACAAGGGAGCTATTATCTTCTCCTTAGGAATAAAGCAATTAAGGACTCTGTAGACTTGGCATGAAAGTCTGAAACTCTGAGACGTTGAATGATATAGAATGACACCATGTACCATTTTCAGCTTTAACAGAATCATTGCCAAGGAGAGGTTCTACCTTAACATTGCACGCCGGTCACAAGAGGCATGGACATACTGCCCTTCAAACCACTTATGTTGTCGTCTCTCCGCAGGGTCAAGAAAGTATAAATCCTCGAAATGGCTTGCGAGTCTTGCTTGGCTTGTTCGAGTTGACGAAGCGGAAGAGATGAGATGCTCAAAGGCAAACGCAGTCATGTCTTGTGACTGGGTGAGGTCGGGAATACCGGATAAGTATGGAACTTCCATCTATAATTTCCAATTCCATTTATAACTTTTCAAAATTTTTTTGAAGTTTATTCAACATAATATTAACAAGCTAAAACATCATTTCTCAGACTTACTTTAAAACAAATTTAAGTAACTTCTGCTGCTATTACGTAAATTTACAACAACGCTTTGATACCAACTGTGAGATCCCACTCCCCCTCTGCGTACCGGATTCTCGGATGGTAGCAGCAGTGGAAGTACCTTCCTCTGGCAGCACGGGGTAGGGTTTCTCACTCGGACCTCACCCTTGAATGTCCGAGCATGAGACTAAGCTGGTGGTCCTTCCAAAAATCGAAACCAGGAAAATTTCCCATGCCCGAAAAGCGGGGACAATTCCACCATTTTTATTTTCTTAATGGATTTTTCTAACGAGGTCAAGATATTGAACTAACCTTCATCTGAATAAACCAGATAGAAGGGAAACTATTACAAACTTAACTTGAAGGAATCAACGCTTTTTTTCTGATTGAATCAGGCACAGCCGTTGATTTATTCTTTAGAGAAGTCTTCACAATTCTAATTAACTACTTGAATTCTAAGCGTATTCCTATTAATCAATTTTATTATTTTAAAACTCTACTGATTCCAGCCTAACTCCATCCGGCGCATGGGGTAGCCACCGCCCAACCACTCCTCTTTAAACTTTAACTTATAAAACAATGCATTGACAAACAATTACTGGTTACACATGTCATAACTCAAAATTTCCATTGAGTCTTTGCTTCTCACAAAAGAGTATTACTCTCGACTCTCCGTTGAGACCAGCGGGTCAACAACGAGATCCAGTAAACAGATTACAATAAACATTGGTCCATCATACAATATCTTCCTCGACATACGCATGGGTGTTCTCGGAACCGCGAGCCCGTGCATCGCCTGGTCAGAACCCTCCACTAGGTGTCGTGGCACTTCACTCAGGGACCGCTTCGTCGGCCCTCGTCCATCGTACCGGAAGCGCATCATTTTAACCATATCGAGGCTGGTCAAGACCTTGGCAGGCTTTGTCGTGTGAGCTGTCCTTTGAACACTCCCCGCCAGCTGTTGCAACCAAACTTTCCTTAGAAAACACATATACCAAATGCTCCCTCCACCATTCTGGCGTAAGATAGTCTTTTAAGAAAACAAGGTTCTATGCAAGTTTTTAGTTTGGATTTTCTTTTGAATACAATGAGTATATCTTAATTCCGTATCCCAAGACTTCTAGATCATAGTCTTGATTCCCAAGAAGAATTCCTCGAATTCTGAATTCTTAATCCTCAGATCAAAATCAAAGGTCTCAACTTAGTTTCAGATTCGGTGGGTGATTTGAGTGTAGATTATGGAATTGGTCTCACATCGTCATTTCTTGAAACTGACGAAGGCGTTATGTCTTGGTTATAGTCTGATTTAGATTTTGAGTCTGGAAAGGTTCTTCTTGAACTATCTTTATCAAAGAAAAATAATTCAATTACTACTTTACTGAATTTAAAACTAATCACGAATTCCTATGAGGAATCATTTATCTAAAATTCTGATTTCGATAGGTTCACTGAATTTTCTCATTGTCATCTTAGAGAATATGAAGCGGTAGGATTTTCTTTCACAGAGTATTAACTTAATCATTTACCAATATTCATGGGAATTAGACATAAGATTAAAGAGAACTATTATTTTGATATAAAAAAAATCTTTTATGCATCCTTTTATGCATAAAAATCGATATTAGTGAAAGTAACACTTTTACAATTAAAAAAAATTCTTTTATGCATACAAATCAATAATGATGAAAGTAACACTTTTATAATAAAAAACTTTCTTTTATGCATAAAAATCAATAATGATGAAAGTAACCCGTTTATAATAAAAAAATTCTTTTATGCATAAAAATCAATAACGATGAAAGTAACACTTTTATAATAAAAAATTTTCTTTTATGTATTATTTTACGCATAAAAATCAATAATGATGAAAGTAACACTTTTATAATAAAAAAAATTCTTTTATGCATTAAAAATCCATTTTGATGAAAGTAACACTTTCATAATAATAAAAAATTATTCTTTTATGCATAAGAATCCATTTTGATGAAAGTAACACTTTCATTAAAAAAAATTATTCTTTCATGCATAAAAATCCATTTTGATGAAAGTAACACTTTCATAATAAAAAAATTATTCTTTTATGCATAAAAATCCATTATGATGAAAGTAACACTTTCATAATAAAAAACATTATTCTTTTATGCATAAAAATCCATTTTGATGAAAGTAACACTTTCATATAAAAAATTTATTCTTTTATGCATAAAAATTCATTATGATGAAAGTAACACTTTCATAATAAAAAACATTATTCTTTTATGCATAAAAATCCATTTTGATGAAAGTAACACTTTCATAATAAAAAAATTATTCTTTTATGCATAAATATCCATTTTGATGAAAGTAACACTTTCATAATAAAAAAATTATTCTTTTATGCATAAAAATCCATTTTGATGAAAGTAACACTTTCATAATAAAAAAAATATTCTTTTATGCATAAAAATCCATTTTGATAAAAGTAACACTTTTATAATAAAAACATTATTCTTTTATGCATTAAAAAAAAATCAATATACATCTTCTATGCTTGAAAATGACACTTTTAGAATATAGAAATGATAGGGATTACTCTTTTAGGATAATAAAAGATAATACTTATTTTCAAATTTTTTAAAAATTTTACCATAACCTTCTTTGTATGGCTGACCATTTTTTAAAATTTTTTACTTAATTTTTCTATAAAATTAACTCTAATTGGTTTAAAGTAATCTAGAGTAATAAAAATTCACTTATAAAAGAGAAAACAATATAAAAGTTTAATTCCAAGTATTATCACTTAACTAGGATAAAGAAGGGTTGATTTTAAGAAGAGAGAGGGGAAAAACCTTTCGACCAAGGCATAGCGTCCATTTATCATTTCAAACAACACAAAAATTAGAAAAGCATAAAAAGAATAAAGAAAAATATAAAATTTCTAACTTACATAAATTCTGGAAGCTTTCCTTTGGCTTGATGGTTTGAGGATTCTACTCTTGTTTGTAACAAGAGTGGCTACCAATTCTTTGGAAGAGGATTCTACTCTTGTTTGTAACAAGAGTGGCCACCACCAATTCTTTGGAAGAGGAAAAGGTCAAAAACTAGTGAATTATTAAGAAATTCACAGTTCTTGGCTCTTGGGAGGAGTAGAGTAATAGTGCATAAACACTATTTTTTTTCAACAAAGGGGAAGGCTTCTATTTGTAGGAAAAAGTGAGCTTCTAAGCAAGCAAACTGATTCTAGAATTTTCCACATCAGTTTGGTCAATTTTTGACCATTTCTAGGTCAGTTTAGCTTACTTTTTGGAACTAGACTTGAAGTAGGAGAGAGGAGAGATGAAATATCTCAATTTTTGAAGATTTAAAACTCCGCCCCACATGTGAAGTAGGCACCTCATTCATGAGGAGGGAATCCCTATTGTGAGGTGTCAAAAATCCTTTTTTTTAGCTTTTCCTTTGGTCCACTCTTCATCTTATGTGAGTATTTACTCATTTTTTGGGGGGATTTTCTTTATTTCTTCTATTTATCTTCTTCATACATTTGGATGAATTTGATTGGCCCTTCAAAATCTTAATTTAAATTTTTTTCAAAAATCTGGACCCCTAGGATAAGGCCTCTTGTTTAGATTGTACTTGATTTCTAATGCACCTTCTGAAAATCTTTTTGAACTTCTGTTTTGGGGGAACTTATTTTAATAAGAAGAGATATTTTTCTATCCAAAAATATTCAGAATCAGAATATTCTCTCTCTAGAATATTTTCTCTCTCTAGGTCAAAATAGGTAGAAACAAGATCTTTAATATTTCTGAAGAGGGATTTGATTACAGGGGAAAGATGTTGGACATCTTGAGAGGCTAGGGAGATTCTTACATCCCCCATAATGATCAGGTCATCTACATAGATGACAACAATCACAACCCGTCTATCATTGTGTCTCACATACATCGAGAAAACTGCATTGGCTATACATGAAAGCCAATAGTGACAAGATATTCAGAAATCTTGTTAGACCATGCTCTTGGTGCTTGTTTTAAGCCATACAAGGCTTTCTTCAACCTGCAAACATGCTCGGGGTGACTCACATCCTCATAACCAGGTGGCTGCAACATATACACCTCTTTCTGCTGCAAATCCCCATGCAAGAATGCATTCTTTACATCCATGTGATGTAAAGACCATTGCTTTGACGTAGCCACTGCTATCACAACTCTCACTGTTGCCATCTTGGCAACTGGGCTAAAAGTTTCCTCATAATTAATGCCATATGTCTGCGCATATCCTTTGGCTACCAACCTAGCCTTGTACCTACTTATGCTTCCATCACTGTTATGTTTTACTTTGTACACCCACTTGCATCCAATGGATTTCTTGCCTTTTGGCAATTGCACTAAATCCCAAGTCTCATTTCCATATAGTACATCCATCTCCTCATCCATAGCTTTCTCCTAACACACATTTCCAACAGCCTCATCAATGCATGTGGGCTCTACAACCTGTACAACTTTTGCCATGTATGCATAGTGATGTGCCACATAACCATCATAGGTAAACCTTTACACAAGATTCTTCACTCTCCCAGATCTTCGTAGCTTTACATTCATAGCTTCCATAGCCTTCTTTACACCAGGTGTTCTCATAGCTGGTATCCCAAGATCCTCATCAAGGCTCATCTCTTAGCCACTAGACTCTCCATTAACATGAGAATGTCCTGAAAAAATGTCAGGCATACTAAGGGGCTCAACCACTTTCTCTTTGCCTTTATTTGATGTACTAATCACATTTGCACGACTGGTATTATGACGCATCCTGCCACTCCATGGTGGTCTATCAAGTGAACCACTAGATGATGAGGACTCTCCTGGTCCACTCAAAGACTGTGTTTGCTGACTTGCATTCTGTGCAACCACATTTCCACTCACATCAGCCCCAACAACTTCTTTTTCAGCAGCATACCAGCTGATCATCTCATAAAAAATAACATCCCTGCTTACTCTCAATGTAAGATTCCTCCCTCCGTCTTTTGATGTGTGAAGGTGTAAAAACCTCCCCTTCTGATCTTATAAATATTCCCCTCTCTGAAATAAAAGAAAGATCCTGTTTTACCCTGTTTTGTTTAGAGAGAGAAAATGTCTAGAGGGAGGTAATTCAAAATTGAGATATTTTTGGATATAAAAATCCTCCTAGTGTCTAAAATGGTTTCCCCTAAAACAGATATTTAAAAAGAAATTTTCAATGTGCAATTGGAATAAATTGAAGCCAGGTAAAAAGAACCTTAGCCTAAGGCTCCAGATTTTCTGAAATTTTTGAATTAAGGTTCCTATAGACCAATTAGATTAATTTAAATGTAGAGAGTAGATGAATTGAAGAATAAAAGAAAATCTCCCAAAAATGAGTAAATACTCACATAAGATGAAGAGTTGACTAAGGACAAGGTTATTAGTTAAAAAAGAAGAGATATTTAGAAGAAATGGTGCATTTTTGACACCTCAATGTGGGAGAATTCCCATCATGAAGAAGGTGCCTATTTCACATGTGTGGTTGAGTTTTAAACTCATAAATAATGAGATATTTTCATCTCTCCTCTCTCCTACTTCAACTAGATCCAAAAAGTAAGCTAAACTGACCTAAAAATGATCAAAAATTGACCAAACTGATCCGAAAAATTCTAGAATCAGTTTGCTTGGTTAGAGGCTCACTTTTTCCTATAAATGAAGTCTCCTCCCTTTGTAAATGGTTAATAGTTTTTTATGCACTGTTACTCTACTCATTTCCCAGAGCCAAAAATAGTGAATGTCAAAGGTTCACCGAATGTGCCAATCTCTCTCATCCCATAAATGACGAACATGTATAGACAATAAACTCCACAACTCCATCCTCCATCTATGACCTGAATAAACTATCTCCTCATCATGTGAAGTAGATGATGAAGGATCTAGTGGTTGAAGTTTGGATGTCCCAAATGTATGCACAAAGTTGACAAAAGTGATGTATAATCTGATCATGTAGGGTAGGTAACCCATGGTACTGTGTACAAAGAATCCTGACTAAGAATCAAGCATCACACATGTGTCCCCAATCATGTAGGGTAACCCATGGTACTGCGTACAAAGAATCTTGACTAAGAATCAAGCATCACACATGTGTCCCTAATCATGTAGGGTAACCCATGGTACTGCGTACAAAGAATCCTGACTAAGAATCAAGCATCACACGTGTCCCCAATCATCAAGAGTCACAAGACGATGTCATCGCTAAAGAAAGCAAGGACCATGGAGAGTAGCAGAGGGGTAATGCTAGTAAACCATGGCTACGTGTGAGCACTACCCAATACTCAAAGCATGTGAACAATACCCAAGAAAGCTCAAACTGTGCGAACAAGAGCTACAATGCACAATGAACTCACACCATGTGTGAATGCACCCAAACTAAGCACTAATGTGTGTAAAAAGGACACTATGTATCCAAATGTGCGAATAACTCTCACAATATGCTAATGCACATGAACACACCCCATAAAATCCCTAAGCATGTGCACATCGCACACAAATGTGATCACGTGTGAACAAGGCTCACAATATGTAAAAGCATGTGAACAAAGGCAAAAAATCCCAAGGAAGGTGCATTAGCTAGCACAAGATGACTTAAACCGGCCAAGGACTTTGAAGAGATCAAGCAGCAGTTTGAGAAGGTGCACATCCATAGAAAGCAAGTAGGTTCTTAGCATGCACAGACAACAATTTTCTTATCAATGCAAAAAGCATTAAAGCTGTGAGAAACTTGTCATCAAAGCTCTTACAGATTCTCAAATGGAGAAGGCTTCTACATGCATATGATTGTGAATAAACTACTCTCTCTCTTTCTCGGATCAGCACTCTCTCTCTCTCTCTCTATAGGTTCTGACAGTGGACTCAACACAGGGTTCCCATGAGTTTCTCAATGAGGCCCTCAAGATAAAAGGGAACTGCCTTTGATGCTCTTGTTTGGAGCCCTTCTAAAGAAATTGGGGTTATTTCCAAAGCAAAACACATTTCACAGATATTTGAAGGCAGCATTGTGTGAGTGTAGTGAATAGGCTTTATCCACAGAGAGATAGGACTCTGGGATTTGTGTGATACAATACACTGAGACTGAGGTGCCCATCAAGGTTTCGGAAGGGGGCTGCTGGAGAACAACCTCATGTCGCTGATCTTTGACCGCAACATTTCCGGAACTCTCTGGCTAGGTTGCCTGCAACCCCCTCATGCAACCAAAATTCAAAAAATTAGAGCTCTATGATCACTCCAAGCCTATGATTGGGCTGGTTGACACATGCTTCAGTTAATGTGCTAGTAGGGACGACGGAAGGGCTGGTCGACATGCATAAGATCTTGGCGTATGCAACGACACTGCACACATAGCACGTTCGTAGCTCTAGCAGTACACCATCTTGTAAAGTGTTTTTCAGCCATCCAAAAAACATATAGTTCCAGTTATAGTCAATGTGAGCTTGTAGCATCATTGCTTGATCAAGGCTCAGCAAAAAGGCTTTGAGAAACACCACAACATCTAGCAACAAGTGGAGTGCCAATTGCCACTACTACCTTGCGTTAAAAAGAAACAAGTGTTGCTGCAATGAAAGAGAGCAACCACAGCAAGTGCAGAGTACTAAATGAAAGAAAGCAACCACAGCTAGCACAGAGTATTGTAGCACTTCATCGCCTTCACTTAGGAGGCTCAGCAAGCTCAGGCGTTTGTTCACAGCAGGTGCAACTAATTGGAGATCGTGAGCAGCTTCTATAGAGCATAAATCATCATTGAGATTTTTAGCTCTCAGTTCCATGGCCGCCAGCTAGCCTGAGGGAGAAGAAGGGATTTCTTCTCTTTTGCAAAAAAACAACTCTCCATGTTTAGGGTTTTAACCCTACACGATTCAACCTTCCACACCTAATTTCTTTTGGCCTATCCATACATCCTTCCCATTATTTTGTCCACATTCATACTATGCCCATCCACATTTTGTCCACACCATATGTCCTTTCCACAATTTGGTCCTTTTACACTTCCATGCCCCTTGTCCACTAAGATGATGGGCACCCAGTCACTATCATTGGCCGCTTCACACACACATAAACCACTTGATTTATTAGGGATTGCTCATACGTAACATAGTTTTGTGAATTGTGGGGTTTATTTTATTCATATTTGGAGCGTTTACATGGCACAATCACTTGTGGTGTGATCTAGTGCATTGTAGGAGGTGTTCACACAATTCCATGCTTTTATTAGTGCTTATTCATGTGCATGGTGTATTGTGGGCCTTATTCATGCAATTGGGCTTCCTTGGGATTTTTTTTGCCTTTGTTCACATGCTTTTACATATTGTGAGCCTTGTTCACACGTGAGCACATTTGTGTGAGATGTTCACATGCTTAGGGATTTTATGGGGTGTGTTCATGTGCATTAGCATATTGTGAGAGTTATTCGCACATTTGGATACATAGTGTCCTTTTTACACACATTAGTGCTTAGTTTGGGTGCATTCACACATGGTGTGAGTTCATTGTGCATTGTAGCCCTTGTTCGCACAGTTTGAGCTTTCTTGGGTATTGTTCATATGCTTTGAGCATTGGGTAGTGCTCACACGTAGCCATGGTTTATTAGCATTACCCCTCTGCTACTCGCCATGGTCCTTGCTTTCTTTAGCGATGACATCCTCTTGTGACTCTTGATGATTGGGGACACATGTGTGATGCTTGATTCTTAGTAAGGATTCTTTGTACGAAGTACCATGGGTTACCCTACATGATTGGGGACACATGTGTGATGCTTGATTCTTAGTCAGGATTTTTTTGTACGCAGTACCATGGGTTACCCTACATGATTGGGGACACATGTGTGATGCTTGATTCTTAGTCAGGATTCTTTGTACGCAGTACCATGGGTTACCCTACATGATGAGATTATACATCACTTTTTTGCCAACTTTGTGCATACATTTGGGACATCCAAACTTCAACCACTGGATCCTTCATCATCTACTTCACATGATGAGGAGATAGTTTATTCAGGTCATAGATGGAGGATGGAGTTGTGGAGTTTATTGTCTATACATGTTCGTCATTTATGGGATGAGAGAGATTGGCACATTCGGCGAACCTTTGTCATTCACTATTTTTGGCTCTGGGGAAGGAGTAGAGTAACAGTGCATAAAAAACTATTAACCATTTACAAAGGGGGAGGCTTCATTTATAGTAAAAAGTGAGCCTCTAACCAAGCAAACTGATTCTAGAATTTTCCAAATCAGTTTGGTCAATTTTTGACCATTTTTAGGTTAGTTTAGCTTACTTTTTTGATCTAGTTGAAGTAGGAGAGAGGAGAGATGAAAATATCTCATTATTTATGAGTTTAAAACTCAACCACACATGTGAAATAGGCGCCTCCTTCACGATGAAAATTCCCCCACATTGAGGTGTCAAAAATGCATCATTTCTTCTAAATATCTCTTCTTTTTTAACTAATAACCTTGTCCTTAGTCAACTCTTCATCTTATGTGAGTATTTACTCATTTTTGGGAGATTTCCTTTTATTCTTCAATTCATCTACTCTCTACATTTAGATTAATCTAATTGGTCTAAAGGAACCTTAATTCAAAAATTTTAAAAAATCTGGACCCTTAGGCTAAGGTTCTTTTTACCTGGTTTCAATTTATTCCAATTGCACATTGAAAATTTTCTAGACATTTTCTCTCTCTAGGCAAAACAGGGTAAAACAGGATCTTTCTTTTATTTCAGAGAGGGGAATATTTATAAGATTAGAAGGGGAGATTTTTACACCTTCACACATCAAAAGACGGAGGGAGGAATCTTACATTAAGAGTAAGCAGGGATGTTATTTTTTATGAGATGATCAGCTTCTGGTATGCTGCTGAAAAAGAAGCTATTGGAGGTGATGTGAGTGGAAACGTGGTTGCACAGAATGCAAGTCAGTAATCACAGTCTTTGAGTGGACCAGGAGAGTCCTCATCATCTAGTGGTTCAGTTGATAGACCACCATGGAGTGGCAAGATGCGTCATAATACCAGTCGTGTAAATGTGATTAGTACATCACATAAAGGCAAAGAGAAAGTGGTTGAGCCCCTTAGTATGCCTGACATTTCTGCAGGGCATTCTCATGTTAATGGAGAGTCTAGTGGCTAAGAGATGAGCCTTGAAGAGGATCTTGGGATACCAGCTATGAGAACACCTGGTGTAAAGAAGGCTATGGAAGCCATGAATGCAAAGCTGCGAAGATCTGGGAGAGTGAAGAATCTTGTGTAGAGGTTTACCTATGATGGTTATGTGGCACATCACTATGCATACATGGCAAAAGTTGTACAGGTTATAGAGCCCACATGCATTGATGAGGCTGCTGAAAATGTGTGTTGGGAGAAAGCTATGGATGAGCAGATGGATGTACTATATGGAAATGAGACTTGGGATTTAGTGCAACTGCCAAAAGGCAAGAAAGCCATTGGATGCAAGTGGGTGTACAAAGTAAAACATAACAGTGATGGAAGCATAAGTAGGTACAAGGCTAGGTTGGTAGCCAAAGGATATGCGCAGACATATGGCATTAATTATGAGGAAACTTTTAGCCCAGTTGCCAAGATGGCAACAGTGAGAGTTGTGATAGCAGTGGCTACATGAAAGCAATGGTCTTTACATCACATGGATGTAAAGAATGCATTCTTGCATGGGGATTTGCAGCAGGAAGAGGTGTATATGTTGCAGCCACCTGGTTATGAGGATGTGAGTCACCGCGAGCATGTTTGCAGGTTAAAGAAAGCCTTGTATGGCTTAAAACAAGCACCAAGAGCATGGTCTAACAAGATTTTTGAATATCTTGTCACTATTGGCTTTCATGTAGCCAATGCAGATTTCTCGATATATGTGAGACATAATGATAGAGGGGTTATGCTTGTTGTCATCTATGTAGATGACCTGATCATTACGAGGGATGTAAGATTCCTCCCCAGCCTCTCAAGATGTCCAACATCTTCCCCTTGTAATCAAATCCCTCTTCAGAAATATAAAAGATCTTGTTTCTACCTATTTTGACCTAGAGAGAGAAAATATTCTAGAGAGAGAATATTCAGATTCTGAATATTTTTGGATAGAAAAATATCTCTTCTTATTAAAATAAGTTCCCCCGAAACAGAAGTTCAAAAAGATTTTCAGAAGGTGCATTAGAAATCAAGTATAATCTAAACAAGAGGCCTTATCCTAGGGGTCCAGATTTTTGAAATTTTTTTAAATTAAGATTTTGAAGGGCCAATCACATTCATCCAAATGTATGAAGAAGATAAATAGAAGAAATAAAGAAAATCCCCCCCAAAAATGAGTAAATACTCACATAAGATGAAGAGTGGACCAAAGGAAAAGCAAAAAAAAAGGATTTTTGACACCTCACAATAGGGATTCCCCCCTCATGAATGAGGTGCCTACTTCACATGTGGGGTGGAGTTTTAAATCTTCAAAAATTGAGATATTTCATCTCTCCTCTCTCCTACTTCAAGTCTAGTTCCAAAAAGTAAGCTAAACTGACTTAGAAATGGTCAAAAATTGACCAAACTGATGTGGAAAATTCTAGAATCAGTTTGCTTGCTTAGAAGCTCACTTTTTCCTACAAATAGAAGCCTCCCCCTTTGTTGAAAAAAAATAGTGTTTATGCACTATTACTCTACTCCTCCCAAGAGCCATGAACTGTGAATTTCTTAATAATTCACTAGTTTTTGACCTTTTCCTCTTCCAAAGAATTGGTGGTGGCCACTCTTGTTACAAACAAGAGTAGAACCCTCTTCCAAAGAATTGGTGGCCACTCTTGTTACAAACAAGAGTAGAACCCTCAAACCATCAAGCCAAAGAAAAGCTTCCAGAATTTATGTAAGTTAGAAATTTTATATTTTTCTTTATTCTTTTTATGCTTTTCTAATTTTTGTGTTGTTTGAAATGATAAATGGATGCTATGCCTTGGTCGAAAGGCTTTTCCCCTCTCTCTTCTTAAAATCAGTCCTTCTTTATACTAGTTAAGTGATAATAGTTGGAATTAAACTTTTTATATTGTTTTCTCTTTTATAAGTGAATTTTGATTAGTCTAGATTACTTTAAACCAATTAGAGTTAATTTTTAAGAAAATTTAAGTAAGAAAATTTAAAAAATGGTCAGCCATACAAAGAAGGTTATGGTAAATTTTTTTAAAAATTTGGAAATAAGTATTATCTTTTATTATCCTAAAAGAGTAATCCCTATCGTTTCTATATTCTAAAAGTGTCATTTTCATGCATAGAAGATGCATATTGATTATTTTTTTAATGCATAAAAGAATAAATTTTTAATTATGAAAGTGTTACTTTCATCAAAATGGATTTTTATGCATAAAAGAATATTTTTTTAATTATGAAAGTGTTACTTTCATCAAAATGGATTTTTTACTTTTATCAAAATGGATTTTTATGCATAAAAGAATAATTTTTTTATTATGAAAGTGTTACTTTCATCAAAATGGATTTTTATGCATAAAATAATAATTTTTTTATTATGAAAGTGTTACTTTCATCAAAATGGATTTTTATGCATAAAATAATAATGTTTTTTATTATGAAAGTGTTACTTTCATCATAATGGATTTTTATGCATAAAAGAATAATTTTTTTATTATGAAAGTGTTACTTTCATAAAAATGGATTTTTATGCATAAAAGAATAATGTTTTTTATTATGAAAGTGTTACTTTCATCATAACGGATTTTTATGCATAAAAGAATAATTTTTTTATTATGAAAGTGTTACTTTCATCAAAATGGATTCTTATGCGTAAAAGAATAATTTGTTATTATTATGAAAGTGTTACTTTCATCACATTATTGATTTTTATGCATAAAATAATGCATAAAAGAAATTTTTTATTATAAAAGTGTTACTTTTATCATTATTGATTTTTATGCATAAAAGAATTTTTTTATTATAAACGGGTTACTTTCATCATTATTGATTTTTATACATAAAAGATTTTTTTAATTATAAAAGTGTTACTTTCATCATTATTGATTTGTATGCATAAAATAATGCATAAAAGAAATTTTTTTAATTGTAAAAGTGTTACTTTCACTAATATCGATTTTTATGCATAAAAGATTTTTTTATATATATCAAAATAACAGTTCTCTTTAATCTTATGTCTAATTCCCATGAATATTGGTAAATGATTAAGTAAATACTCTGTGAAAGAAAATCCTACCGCTTCATATTCTCTAAGATGACAATGAGAAAATTCAATGAACCTATTGAAATCAGAATTTTAGATAAATGATTCCTCATAGGAATTCCTGATTAGTTTTAAATTCAGTAAAGTAGTAATTGAAATATTTCCCTTTGATAAAGATAGTTCAAGAAGAACCTTTCCAGACTCAAAATCAGAATCACACTATAACCAAGACATAACTCCTTCGTCAGTTTCAAGAAATGACGATGTGAGACCAGTTCCATAATCTACACTCAAATCACCCACCGAATCTGAAACTAAGTTGAGACCTTTGATTTTGATCTGAGGATTAAGAATTCAGAATTCGAGGAATTCTGCTTGGGAATCCAGACTGTGATCTAGAAGTCTTGGGATACGGAATTAAGATATACTCATTGTATTCAAAAGAAAATCCAAACTGAAAACTTGCATAGAACCTTGTTTTCTTAAAAGACTCTCTTACACCAGAATGCTGGAGGGAGCATTTGGTATATGTGTTTTCTAAGGGAAGTTCGGTTGCAATAGCTGGCGGGGAGTGTTCAAAGGACAGCTCACGTGGCAAAGCCTGCCAAGGTCTTGACCAGCCTCGGTATGGTTAAAATGGTGCGCTTCCGGTATGATGGACGAGACCTTTGCATTCATGGCTTCCATAGCCTTCTTTACACCAGGTGTTCTCATAGCTGGTATCCCAAGATCCTCATCAAGGCTCATCTCTTGGCCACTAGACTCTCCATTAACATCAGAATGCCCTGCAGAAATATCAGGCATACTAAGGGGCTCAACCACTTTCTCTTTGCCTTTATGTGATGTACTAATCACATTTGCACGATTGGTATTATGATGCATCCTGCCACTCCATGGTGGTCTATCAACTGAACCACTAGATGATGAGGACTCTCCTGGTCCACTCAAAGACTGGGGAGGAAACAAGATCTTTTATATTTCTGAAGAGGGATTTGATTACAGGGAGAAGATGTTGAACATCTTGAGAGGCTAGGGAGGAATCTTACATCCCCCATAATGATCAGGTCATCTACATAGATGACAACAAGCACAACCCCTCTATCATTGTGTCTCACATACATTGAGAAATCTGCATTGGCTACATGAAAGCCAATAGTGACAAGATATTCAGAAATCTTGTTAGACCATGCTCTTGGTGCTTGTTTTAAGCCATACAAGGCTTTCTTCAACCTGCAAACATGCTCGGGGTGACTCACATCCTCATAACCAGGTGGCTGCAACATATACACCTCTTCCTGCTGCAAATCCCCATGCAAGAATGCATTCTTAACATCCATGTGATGTAAAGACCAGTGCTTTGACGTAGCCACTGCTATCACAACTCTCACTGTTGCCATCTTGGCAACTGGGCTAAAAGTTTCCTCATAATTAATGCCATATGTCTGCGCATATCCTTTGGCTACCAATCTAGCCTTGTACCTACTTATGCTTCCATCACTGTTATGTTTTACTTTGTACACCCACTTGCATCCAATGGTTTTCTCGCCTTTTGGTAATTGCACTAAATCCCAAGTCTCATTTCCATATAGTACATCCATCTCCTCATCCATAGCTTTCTCCCAACACACATTTCCAACAGCCTCATCAATGCATGTGGGCTCTATAACCTGTACAACTTTTGCCATGTATGCATAGTGATGTGCCACATAATCATCATAGGTAAACCTCTACACAAGATTCTTCACTCTCCCAGATCTTCGCAGCTTTGCATTCATGGCTTCCATAGCCTTCTTTACACCAGGTGTTCTCATAGCTGGTATCCCAAGATCCTCATCAAGGCTCATCTCTTAGCCACTAGACTCTCCATTAACATGAGAATGCCCTGCAGAAATGTCAGGCATACTAAGGGGCTCAACCACTTTCTCTTTGCCTTTATGTGATGTACTAATCACATTTGCACGACTGGTATTATGACGCATCCTACCACTCCATGGTGGTCTATCAACTGAACCACTAGATGATGAGGACTCTCCTGGTCCACTCAAAGACTGTGATTGCTAACTTGCATTCTGTGCAACCACATTTCCACTCACATCAGCCCCAACAGCTTCTTTTTCAGCAGCATACCAGCTGATCATCTCATCAAAAATAACATCCCTGCTTACTCTCAATGTAAGATTCCTCCCTCCGTCTTTTGATGTGTGAAGGTGTAAAAACCCCCCCTTCTGATCTTATAAATATTCCCCTCTCTGAAATAAAAGAAAGATCCTGTTTTACCCTGTTTTGCTTAGAGAGAGAAAATGTCTAGAGGAAGATAATTCAAAATTGAGATATTTTTGGATATAAAAATCCTCCTAGTGTCTAAAATGGTTTCCCCTGAAATAGATATTCAAAAAGAAATTTCCAATGTGTAATTGGAATAAATTGAAACCAGGTAAAAAGAACCTTAGCCTAAGGGTCCAGATTTTCTGAAATTTTTGAATTAAGGTTCCTATAGACCAATTAGATTAATCTAAATGTAGAGAGTAGATGAATTGAAGAATAAAAGAAAATCCTCCAAAAATGAGTAAATACTCACATAAGATGAAGAGTTGACTAAGGATAAGGTTATTAGTTAAAAAAGAAGAGATATTTAGAAGAAATGATGCATTTTTGACACCTCAGTGTGGGGGAATTCCCATCATGAAGGAGGTACCTATTTCACATGTGTGGTGTAGTTTTAAACTCACAAATAATGAGATATTTTTATCTCTCCTCTCTCCTACTTCAATTAGATCCAAAAAGTAAGCTAAACTGACCTAAAAATGGTCAAAAATTGACCAAACTGATCTGAAAAATTCTAGAATCAGTTTACTTGGTTAGAGGCTCACTTTTTCCTATAAATGAAGCCTCCCCCCTTTGTAAATGGTTAATAGTTTTTTATGCACTGTTACTCTACTCCTTCCCCAGAGCCAAAAATAGTGAATGTCAAAGGTTCGCCGAATGTGCCAATCTCTCTCATCCCATAAATGACGAACATGTATAGACAATAAACTCCACAACTCCATCCTCCATCTATGACCTGAATAAACTATCTCCTCATCATGTGAAGTAGATGATGAAGGATCCAGTGGTTGAAGTTTGGATAAAAGGAAGGGAACTGCCTTTGATGCTCTTGTTTGGAGCCCTTCTAAAGAAATTGGGGTTATTTCCAAAGCAAAACACATTTCACAGATATTTGAAGACAGCATTGTGTGAGTGTAGTGAATAGGCTTTATCCACAGAGAGATAGGACTCTGGGATTTGTGTGATACAATACACTGAGACTGAGGTGCCCATCAAGGTTTCGGAAGGGGGCTGCTGGAGAACAACCTCATGTCGCTGATCTTTGACCGCAACATTTTCGGAACTCTCTGGCTAGGTTGCCTGCAACCCCCTCATGCAACCAAAATTCAAAAAATTAGAGCTCTATGATCACTCCAAGCCTATGATTGGGCTGGTTGACACATGCTTCAGTTAATGTGCTAGTAGGGACGACGGAAGGGCTGGTCGACATGCATAAGATCTTGGCGTATGCAACGACACTGCACACATAGCACGTTCGTAGCTCTAGCAGTACACCATCTTGGAAAGTGTTTTTCAGCCATCCAAAAAACATATAGTTCCAGTTATAGTCAATGTGAGCTTGTAGCATCATTGCTTGATCAAGGCTCAGCAAAAAGGCTTTGAGAAACACCACAACATCTAGCAACAAGTGGAGTGCCAATTGCCACTACTACCTTGCGTTAAAAAGAAACAAGTGTTGCTGCAATGAAAGAGAGTAACCACAGCAAGTGCAGAGTACTAAATGAAAGAAAGCAACCACAGCTAGCACAGAGTATTGTAGCACTTCATCGCCTTCACTTAGGAGGCTCAGCAAGCTCAGGCGTTTGTTCACAGCAGGTGCAACTAATTGTGCTTCAAATGGAGATCGTGAGCAGCTTCTATAGAGCATAAATCATCATTGAGATTTTTAGCTCTCAGTTCCATGGCCGCCAGCTAGCCTGAGGGAGAAGAAGGGATTTCTTCTCTTTTGCAAAAAAACAACTCTCCATGTTTAGGGTTTTAACCCTACACTATTCAACCTTCCACACCTAATTTCTTTTGGCCTATCCATACATCCTTCCCATTATTTTGTCCACATTCATACTATGCCCATCCACATTTTGTCCACACCATAGGTCCTTTCCACAATTTGGTCCTTTTACACTTCCATGCCCCTTGTCCACTAAGATTATGGGCACCCAGTCACTATCATTGGCCGCTTCACACACACATAAACCACTTGGTTTATTAGGGATTGCTCATACGTAACATAGTTTTGTGAATTGTGGGGTTTATTTTATTCATATTTGGAGCGTTTACATGGCACAATCACTTGTGGTGTGATCTAGTGCATTGTAGGAGGTGTTCACACAATTCCATGCTTTTATTAGTGCTTATTCATGTGCATGGTGTATTGTGGGCCTTATTCATGCAATTGGGCTTCCTTGGGAATTTTTTTGCCTTTGTTCACATGCTTTTACATATTGTGAGCCTTGTTCACACGTGAGCACATTTGTGTGAGATGTTCACATGCTTAGGGATTTTATGGGGTGTGTTCATGTGCATTAGCATATTGTGAGAGTTATTCGCACATTTGGATACATAGTGTCCTTTTTACACACATTAGTGCTTAGTTTGGGTGCAATCACACATGGTGTGAGTTCATTGTGCATTGTAGCCCTTGTTCGCAGAGTTTGAGCTTTCTTGGGTATTGTTCACATGCTTTGAGCATTGGGTCGTGCTCACACGTAGCCATGGTTTATTAGCATTACCCCTCTGCTACTCGCCATGGTCCTTGCTTTCTTTAGCGATGACATCGTCTTGTGACTCTTGATGATTGGGGACACATGTGTGATGCTTGATTCTTAGTCAGGATTCTTTGTACGCAGTACCATGGGTTACCCTACATGATTGGGGACACATGTGTGATGCTTGATTCTTAGTCAGGATTCTTTGTACGCAGTACCATGGGTTACCCTACATGATTGGGGACACGTGTGATGCTTGATTCTTAGTCAGGATTCTTTGTACGCAGTACCATGGGTTACCCTACATGATGAGATTATACATCACTTTTTTACCGACTTTGTGCATACATTTGGGACATCCAAACTTCAACCACTGGATCCTTCATCATCTACTTCACATGATGAGGAGATAGTTTATTCAGGTCATAGATGGAGGATGGAGTTGTGGAGTTTATTGTCTATACATGTTCGTCATTTATGGGATGAGAGAGATTGGCACATTTGGCGAACCTTTGTCATTCACTATTTTTGGCTCTGGGGAAGGAGTAGAGTAACAATGCATAAAAAACTATTAACCATTTACAAAGGGGGAGGCTTCATTTATAGGAAAAAGTGAGCCTCTAACCAAGCAAATTGATTCTAGAATTTTCCAAATCAGTTTGGTCAATTTTTGACCATTTTTAGGTTAGTTTAGCTTACTTTTTGGATCTAGTTGAAGTAGGAGAGAGGAGAGATGAAAATATCTCATTATTTATGAGTTTAAAACTCAACCACACATGTGAAATAGGTGCCTCCTTCACGATGAAAATTCCCCCACATTGAGGTGTCAAAAATGCATCATTTCTTCTAAATATCTCTTCTTTTTTAACTAATAACCTTGTCCTTAGTCAACTCTTCATCTTATGTGAGTATTTACTCATTTTTGGGAGATTTCCTTTTATTCTTCAATTCATCTACTCTCTACATTTAGATTAATCTAATTGGTCTAAAGGAACCTTAATTCAAAAATTTTAAAAATCTGGACCCTTAGGCTAAGGTTCTTTTTACCTGGTTTCAATTTATTCCAATTGCACATTGAAAATTTTCTAGACATTTTCTCTCTCTAGGCAAAACAGGGTAAAACAGGATCTTTCTTTTATTTCAGAGAGGGGAATATTTATAAGATTAGAAGGGGAGATTTTTACACCTTCACACATCAAAAGACGGAGGGAGGAATCTTACATTAAGAGTAAGCAGGGATGTTTTTTATGAGATGATCAGCTTCTGGTATGCCACTGAAAAAGAAGCTATTGGAGGTGATGTGAGTGGAAACGTGGTTGCACAGAATGCAAGTCAGTAATCACAGTCTTTGAGTGGACCAGGAGAGTCCTCATCATCTAGTGGTTCAGTTGATAGACCACCATGGAGTGGCAGGATGCGTCATAATACCAGTCGTGTAAATGTGATTAGTACATCACATAAAGGCAAAGAGAAAGTGGTTGAGCCCCTTAGTATGCCTGACATTTCTGCAGGGCATTCTCATGTTAATGGAGAGTCTAGTGGCTAAGAGATGAGCCTTGATGAGGATCTTGGGATACCAGCTATGAGAACACCTGGTGTAAAGAAGGCTATGGAAGCCATGAATGCAAAGCTGCGAAGATCTGGGAGAGTGAAGAATCTTGTGTAGAGGTTTACCTATGATGGTTATGTGGCACATCACTATGCATACATGGCAAAAGTTGTACAGGTTATAGAGCCCACATGCATTGATGAGGCTGTTGGAAATGTGTGTTGGGAGAAAGCTATGGATGAGCAGATGGATGTACTATATGGAAATGAGACTTGGGATTTAGTGCAATTGCCAAAAGGCAAGAAAGCCATTGGATGCAAGTGGGTGTACAAAGTAAAACATAACAGTGATGGAAGCATAAGTAGGTACAAGTCTAGGTTGGTAGCCAAAGGATATGCGCAGACATATGGCATTAATTATGAGGAAACTTTTAGCCCAGTTGCCAAGATGGCAACAGTGAGAGTTGTGATAGCAGTGGCTACGTGAAAGCAATGGTCTTTACATCACATGGATGTAAAGAATGCATTCTTGCATGGGGATTTGCAGCAGGAAGAGGTGTATATGTTGCAGCCACCTGGTTATGAGGATGTGAGTCACCCCGAGCATGTTTGCAGGTTAAAGAAAGCCTTGTATGGCTTAAAACAAGCACCAAGAGCATGGTCTAACAAGATTTTTGAATATCTTGTCACTATTGGCTTTCATGTAGCCAATGTAGATTTCTCGATATATGTGAGACATAATGATAGAGGGGTTATGCTTGTTGTCATCTATGTAGATGACCTGATCATTACGGGGGATGTAAGATTCCTCCCCAGCCTCTCAAGATGTCCAACATCTTCCCCTTGTAATCAAATCCCTCTTCAGAAATATAAAAGATCTTGTTTCTACCTATTTTGACCTAGAGAGAGAAAATGTTCTAGAGAGAGAATATTCAGATTCTGAATATTTTTGGATAGAAAAATATCTCTTCTTATTGAAATAAGTTCCCCCGAAACAGAAGTTCAAAAAGATTTTCAGAAGGTGCATTAGAAATCAAGTATAATCTAAACAAGAGGCCTTATCCTAGGGGTCCAGATTTTTGAAAATTTTTTAAATTAAGATTTTGAAGGGCCAATCACATTCATCCAAATGTATGAAGAAGATAAATAGAAGAAATAAAGAAAATCCCCCCCAAAAATGAGTAAATACTCACATAAGATGAAGAGTGGACCAAAGGAAAAGCAAAAAAAATGGATTTTTGACACCTCACAATAGGGATTCCCCCCTCATGAATGAGGTGCCTACTTCACATGTGGGGTGGAGTTTTAAATCTTCAAAAATTGAGATATTTCATCTCTCCTCTCTCCTACTTCAAGTCTAGTTCCAAAAAGTAAGCTAAACTGACCTAGAAATGGTCAAAAATTGACCAAACTGATGTGGAAAATTCTAGAATCAGTTTGCTTGCTTAGAAGCTCACTTTTTCCTACAAATAGAAGCCTCCCCCTTTGTTGAAAAAAAATAGTGTTTATGCACTATTACTCTACTCCTCCCAAGAGCCATGAACTGTGAATTTCTTAATAATTCACTAGTTTTTGACCTTTTCCTCTTCCAAAGAATTGGTGGTGGCCACTCTTGTTACAAACAAGAGTAGAACCCTCTTCCAAAGAATTGGTGGCCACTCTTATTACAAACAAGAGTAGAACCCTCAAACCATCAAGCCAAAGAAAAGCTTCCAGAATTTATGTAAGTTAGAAATTTTATATTTTTCTTTATTCTTTTTATGCTTTTCTAATTTTTGTGTTGTTTGAAATGATAAATGGATGCTATGCCTTGGTCGAAAGGCTTTTCCCCTCTCTCTTCTTAAAATCAGTCCTTCTTTATACTAGTTAAGTGATAATAGTTGGAATTAAACTTTTTATATTGTTTTCTCTTTTATAAGTGAATTTTGATTAGTCTAGATTACTTTAAACCAATTAGAGTTAATTTTTAAGAAAATTTAAGTAAGAAAATTTAAAAAATGGTCAGCCATACAAAGAAGGTTATGGTAAATTTTTTTAAAAATTTGGAAATAAGTATTATCTTTTATTATCCTAAAAGAGTAATCCCTATCGTTTCTATATTCTAAAAGTGTCATTTTCATGCATAGAAGATGCATATTGATTATTTTTTTAATGCATAAAAGAATAAATTTTTAATTATGAAAGTGTTACTTTCATCAAAATGGATTTTTATGCATAAAAGAATATTTTTTTAATTATGAAAGTGTTACTTTCATCATAATGGATTTTTTACTTTTATCAAAATGGATTTTTATGCATAAAAGAATAATTTTTTTATTATGAAAGTGTTACTTTCATCAAAATGGATTTTTATGCATAAAATAATAATTTTTTTATTATGAAAGTGTTACTTTCATCAAAATGGATTTTTATGCATAAAATAATAATGTTTTTTATTATGAAAGTGTTACTTTCATCATAATGGATTTTTATGCATAAAAGAATAATTTTTTTATTATGAAAGTGTTACTTTCATCAAAATGGATTTTTTTGCATAAAAGAATAATGTTTTTTATTATGAAAGTGTTACTTTCATCATAACGGATTTTTATGCATAAAAGAATAATTTTTTTATTATGAAAGTGTTACTTTCATCAAAATGGATTTTTATGCATGAAAGAATAAATTTTTTATTATGGAAGTGTTACTTTCATCAAAATGGATTCTTATGCGTAAAAGAATAATTTTTTATTATTATGAAAGTGTTACTTTCATCAAAATGGATTTTTAATGCATAAAAGAGTTTTTTTATTATAAAAGTGTTACTTTCATCACATTATTGATTTTTATGCATAAAATAATGCATAAAAGAAATTTTTTATTATAAAAGTGTTACTTTTATCATTATTGATTTTTATGCATAAAAGAATTTTTTTATTATAAACGGGTTACTTTCATCATTATTGATTTTTATACATAAAAGATTTTTTTAATTATAAAAGTGTTACTTTCATCATTATTGATTTGTATGCATAAAATAATGCATAAAAGAAATTTTTTTAATTGTAAAAGTGTTACTTTCACTAATATCGATTTTTATGCATAAAAGATTTTTTTATATATATCAAAATAACAGTTCTCTTTAATCTTATGTCTAATTCCCATGAATATTGGTAAATGATTAAGTAAATACTCTGTGAAAGAAAATCCTACCGCTTCATATTCTCTAAGATGACAATGAGAAAATTCAATGAACCTATCGAAATCAGAATTTTAGATAAATGATTCCTCATAGGAATTCCTGATTAGTTTTAAATTCAGTAAAGTAGTAATTGAAATATTTCCCTTTGATAAAGATAGTTCAAGAAGAACCTTTCCAGACTCAAAATCTGAATCAGACTATAACCAAGACATAACTCCTTCGTCAGTTTCAAGAAATGAGGATGTGAGACCAGTTCCATAATCTACACTCAAATCACCCACCGAATCTGAAACTAAGTTGAGACCTTTGATTTTGATCTGAGGATTAAGAATTCAGAATTCGAGGAATTCTGCTTGGGAATCCAGACTGTGATCTAGAAGTCTTGGGATACGGAATTAAGATATACTCATTGTATTCAAAAGAAAATCCAAACTGAAAACTTGCATAGAACCTTGTTTTCTTAAAAGACTCTCTTACACCAGAATGCTGGAGGGAGCATTTGGTATATGTTATTTTCTAAGGGAAGTTCGGTTGCAATAGCTGGCGGGGAGTGTTCAAAGGACAGCTCACGCGGCAAAGCCTGCCAAGGTCTTGACCAGCCTCGGTATGGTTAAAATGGTGCGCTTCCGGTATGATGGACGAGACCTTTGCATTCATAGCTTCCATAGCCTTCTTTACACCAGGTGTTCTCATAGCTGGTATCCCTTAGCTGGTTCTCATAGCTGGTTCTCATCAAGGCTCATCTCTTAGCCACTAGACTCTCCATTAACATCAGAATGCCCTGCAGAAATGTTAGGCATACTAAGGGGCTCAACCACTTTCTCTTTGCCTTTATGTGATGTACTAATCACATTTGCACGATTGGTATTATGATGCATCCTGCCACTCCATGGTGGTCTATCAACTGAACCACTAGATGATGAGGACTCTCCTGGTCCACTCAAAGACTGGGGAGGAAACAAGATCTTTTATATTTCTGAAGAGGGATTTGATTATAGGGAGAAGATGTTGAACATCTTGAGAGGCTGGGGAGGAATCTTACATCCCCCATAATGATCAGGTCATCTACATAGATGACAACAAGCACAACCCCTCTATCATTGTGTCTCACATACATTGAGAAATCTGCATTGGCTACATGAAAGCCAATAGTGACAAGATATTCAAAAAACTTGTTAGACCATGCTCTTGGTGCTTGTTTAAGCCATACAAGGCTTTCTTCAACCTGCAAACATGCTCGGGGTGACTCACATCCTCATAACCAGGTGGCTGCAACATATACACCTCTTCCTGCTGCAAATCCCCATGCAAGAATGCATTCTTTACATCCATGTGATGTAAAGACCATTGCTTTGACGTAGCCACTGCTATCACAACTCTCACTGTTGCCATCTTGGCAACTGGGCTAAAAGTTTCCTCATAATTAATGCCATATGTCTGCGCATATCCTTTGGCTACCAATCTAGCCTTGTACCTACTTATGCTTCCATCACTGTTATGTTTTACTTTGTACACCCACTTGCATCCAATGGTTTTCTCGCCTTTTGGTAATTGCACTAAATCCCAAGTCTCATTTCCATATAGTACATCCATCTCCTCATCCATAGCTTTCTCCCAACACACATTTCCAACAGCCTCATCAATGCATGTGGGCTCTATAACCTGTACAACTTTTGCCATGTATGCATAGTGATGTGCCACATAATCATCATAGGTAAACCTCTACACAAGATTCTTCACTCTCCCAGATCTTCGTAGCTTTGCATTCATGGCTTCCATAGCCTTCTTTACACCAGGTGTTCTCATAGCTGGTATCCCAAGATCCTCATCAAGGCTCATCTCTTAGCCACTAGACTCTCCATTAACATGAGAATGCCCTGCAGAAATGTCAGGCATACTAAGGGGCTCAACCACTTTCTCTTTGCCTTTATGTGATGTACTAATCACATTTGCACGGTTGGTATTATGACGCATCCTACCACTCCATGGTGGTCTATCAACTGAACCACTAGATGATGAGGACTGTCCTGGTCCACTCAAAGACTGTGATTGCTAACTTGCATTCTGTGCAACCACATTTCCACTCACATCAGCCCCAACAGCTTCTTTTTCAGCAGCATACCAGCTAATCATCTCATCAAAAATAACATCCCTGCTTACTCTCAATGTAAGATTCCTCCCTCTGTCTTTTGATGTGTGAAGGTGTAAAAACCTCCCCTTCTGATCTTATAAATATTCCCCTCTCTGAAATAAAAGAAAGATCCTGTTTTACCCTGTTTTGCTTAGAGAGAGAAAATGTCTAGAGGAAGATAATTCAAAATTGAGATATTTTTGGATATAAAAATCCTCCTAGTGTCTAAAATGGTTTCCCCTGAAACAGATATTCAAAAAGAAATTTCCAATGTGTAATTGGAATAAATTGAAACCAGGTAAAAAGAACCTTAGCCTAAGGGTCCAGATTTTCTGAAATTTTTGAATTAAGGTTCCTATAGACCAATTAGATTAATCTAAATGTAGAGAGTAGATGAATTGAAGAATAAAAGAAAATCCTCCAAAAATGAGTAAATACTCACATAAGATGAAGAGTTGACTAAGGACAATGTTATTAGTTAAAAAAGAAGAGATATTTAGAAGAAATGATGCATTTTTGACACCTCAGTGTGGGGGAATTCCCATCATGAAGGAGGTACCTATTTCACATGTGTGGTGTAGTTTTAAACTCACAAATAATGAGATATTTTTATCTCTCCTCTCTCCTACTTCAACTAGATCCAAAAAGTAAGCTAAACTGACCTAAAAATGGTCAAAAATTGACCAAACTGATCTGAAAAATTCTAGAATCAGTTTGCTTGGTTAGAGGCTCACTTTTTCCTATAAATGAAGCCTCCCCCCTTTGTAAATGGTTAATAGTTTTTTATGCACTGTTACTCTACTCCTTCCCCAGAGCCAAAAATAGTGAATGTCAAAGGTTTGCCGAATGTGCCAATCTCTCTCATCCCATAAATGATGAACATGTATAGACAATAAACTCCACAACTCCATCCTCCATCTATGACCTGAATAAACTATCTCCCCATCATGTGAAGTAGATGATGAAGGATCCAGTGGTTGAAGTTTGGATAAAAGGAAGGGAACTGCCTTTGATGCTCTTGTTTGGAGCCCTTCTAAAGAAATTGGGGTTATTTCCAAAGCAAAACACATTTCACAGATATTTGAAGACAGCATTGTGTGTGTAGTGAATAGGCTTTATCCATAGAGAGATAGGACTCTGGGATTTGTGTGATACAATACACTGAGACTGAGGTGCCCATCAAGGTTTCGGAAGGGGGCTGCTGGAGAACAACCTCATGTCGCTGATCTTTGACCGCAACATTTCGGGAACTCTCTGGCTAGGTTGCCTGCAACCCCCTCATGCAACCAAAATTCAAAAAATTAGAGTTCTCTGATCACTCCAAGCCTATGATTGGGCTGGTTGACACATGCTTCAGTTAATGTGCTAGTAGGGACGACGGAAGGGCTGGTCGACATGCATAAGATCTTGGCGTATGCAACGACCCTGCACACATAGCACGTTCATAGCTCTAGCAGTACACCATCTTGGAAAGTGTTTTTCAGCCATCCAAAAAACATATAGTTCCAGTTATAGTCAATGTGAGCTTGTAGCATCATTGCTTGATCAAGGCTCAGCAAAAAGGCTTTGAGAAACACCACAACATCTAGCAACAAGTGGAGTGCCAATTGCCACTACTACCTTGCGTTAAAAAGAAACAAGTGTTGCTGCAATGAAAGAGAGCAACCACAGCAAGTGCAGAGTACTAAATGAAAGAAAGCAACCACAGCTAGCACAGAGTATTGTAGCACTTCATCGCCTTCACTTAGGAGGCTCAGCAAGCTCAGGCGTTTGTTCACAGCAGGTGCAACTAATTGTGCTTCAAATGGAGATCGTGAGCAGCTTCTATAGAGCATAAATCATCATTGAGATTTTTAGCTCTCAGTTCCATGGCCGCCAGCTAGCCTGAGGGAGAAGAAGGGATTTCTTCTCTTTTGCAAAAAAACAACTCTCCATGTTTAGGGTTTTAACCCTACACTATTCAACCTTCCACACCTAATTTCTTTTGGCCTATCCATACATCCTTCCCATTATTTTGTCCACATTCATACTATGCCCATCCACATTTTGTCCGCACCATAGGTCCTTTCCACAATTTGGTCCTTTTACACTTCCATGCCCCTTGTCCACTAAGATTATGGGCACCCAGTCACTATCATTGGCCGCTTCACACACACATAAACCACTTGGTTTATTAGGGATTGCTCATACGTAACATAGTTTTGTGAATTGTGGGGTTTATTTTATTCATATTTGGAGCGTTTACATGGCACAATCACTTGTGGTGTGATCTAGTGCATTGTAGGAGGTGTTCACACAATTCCATGCTTTTATTAGTGCTTATTCATGTGCATGGTGTATTGTGGGCCTTATTCATGCAATTGGGCTTCCTTGGGATTTTTTTTTCCTTTGTTCACATGCTTTTACATATTTTGAGCCTTGTTCACACGTGAGCACATTTGTGTGAGATGTTCACATGCTTAGGGATTTTATGGGGTGTGCTAATGTGCATTAGCATATTGTGAGAGTTATTCGCACATTTGGATACATAGTGTCCTTTTTACACACATTAGTGCTTAGTTTGGGTGCATTCACACATGGTGTGAGTTGATTATGCATTGTAGCCCTTGTTCGCACAGTTTGAGCTTTCTTGGGTATTGTTCACATGCTTTGAGCATTGGGTAGTGCTCACACGTAGCCATGGTTTATTAGCATTACCCCTCTGCTACTCGCCATGGTCCTTGCTTTCTTTAGCGATGACATCGTCTTGTGACTCTTGATGATTGGGGACACATGTGTGATGCTTGATTCTTAGTCAGGATTCTTTGTACGCAGTACCATGGGTTACCCTACATGATTGGGGACACATGTGTGATGCTTGATTCTTAGTCAGGATTCTTAGTCAGGATTCTTTGTACGCAGTACCATGGGTTACCCTACATGATTGGGGACACATGTGTGATGCTTGATTCTTAGTCAGGATTCTTTGTACGCAGTACCATGGGTTACCCTACATGATTGGGGACACATGTGTGATGCTTGATTCTTAGTCAGGATTCTTTGTACGCAGTACCATGGGTTACCCTACATGATGAGATTATACATCACTTTTTTGCCAACTTTGTGCATACATTTGGGACATCCAAACTTCAACCACTGGATCCTTCATCATCTACTTCACATGATGAGGAGATAGTTTATTCAGGTCATAGATGGAGGATGGAGTTGTGGAGTTTATTGTCTATACATGTTCGTCATTTATGGGATGAGAGAGATTGGCACATTCGGCGAACCTTTGTCATTGACTATTTTTGGCTCTGGGGAAGGAGTAGAGTAACAGTGCATAAAAAACTATTAACCATTTACAAAGGGGGAGGCTTCATTTATAGGAAAAAGTGAGCCTCTAACCAAGCAAACTGATTCTAGAATTTTCCAAATCAGTTTGGTCAATTTTTGACCATTTTTAGGTTAGTTTAGCTTACTTTTTGGATCTAGTTGAAGTAGGAGAGAGGAGAGATGAAAATATCTCATTATTTATGAGTTTAAAACTCAATCACACATGTGAAATAGGTGCCTCCTTCACGATGAAAATTCCCCCACACTGAGGTGTCAAAAATGCATCATTTCTTCTAAATATCTCTTCTTTTTTAACTAATAACCTTGTCCTTAGTCAACTCTTCATCTTATGTGAGTATTTACTCATTTTTGGGAGATTTCCTTTTATTCTTCAATTCATCTACTCTCTACATTTAGATTAATCTAATTGGTCTAAAGGAACCTTAATTCAAAAATTTTAAAAAATCTGGACCCTTAGGCTAAGGTTCTTTTTACCTGGTTTCAATTTATTCCAATTGCACATTGAAAATTTTCTAGACATTTTCTCTCTCTAGGCAAAACAGGGTAAAACAGGATCTTTCTTTTATTTCAGAGAGGGGAATATTTATAAGATTAGAAGGGGAGATTTTTACACCTTCACACATCAAAAGACGGAGGGAGGAATCTTACATTAAGAGTAAGCAGGGATGTTGTTTTTTATGAGATGATCAGCTTCTGGTATGCTGCTGAAAAAGAAGCTATTGGAGCTGATGTGAGTGGAAACGTGGTTGCACAGAATGCAAGTCAGTAATCACAGTCTTTGAGTGGACCAGGAGAGTCCTCATCATCTAGTGGTTCAGTTGATAGACCACCATGGAGTGGCAGGATGCGTCATAATACCAGTCGTGTAAATGTGATTAGTACATCACATAAAGGCAAAGAGAAAGTGGTTGAGCCCCTTAGTATGCCTGACATTTCTGCAGGGCATTCTCATGTTAATGGAGAGTCTAGTGGCTAAGAGATGAGCCTTGATGAGGATCTTGGGATACCAGCTATGAGAACACCTGGTGTAAAGAAGGTTATGGAAGCCATGAATACAAAGCTGCGAAGATCTGGGAGAGTGAAGAATCTTGTGTAGAGGTTTACCTATGATGGTTATGTGGCACATCATATGCATACATGGCAAAAGTTGTACAGATTATAGAGCCCACATGCATTGATGAGGCTGTTGGAAATGTGTGTTGGGAGAAAGCTATGGATGAGCAGATGGATGTACTATATGGAAATGAGACTTGGGATTTAGTGCAATTGCCAAAAGGCAAGAAAGCCATTGGATGCAAGTGGGTGTACAAAGTAAAACATAACAGTGATGGAAGCATAAGTAGGTACAAGGCTAGGTTGGTAGCCAAAGGATATGCGCAGACATATGGCATTAATTATGAGGAAACTTTTAGCCCAGTTGCTAAGATGGCAACAGTGAGAGTTGTGATAGCAGTGGCTACGTGAAAGCAATGGTCTTTACATCACATGGATGTAAAGAATTCATTCTTGCATGGGGATTTGCAGCAGGAAGAGGTGTATATGTTGCAGCCACCTGGTTATGAGGATGTGAGTCACCCCGAGCATGTTTGCAGGTTAAAGAAAGCCTTGTATGGCTTAAAACAAGCACCAAGAGCATGGTCTAACAAGATTTTTGAATATCTTGTCACTATTGGCTTTCATGTAGCCAATGCAGATTTCTCGATATATGTGAGACATAATGATAGAGGGGTTATGCTAGTTGTCATCTATGTAGATGACCTGATCATTAAGGGGGATGTAAGATTCCTCCCCAGCCTCTCAAGATGTAATCAAATCCCTCTTCAGAAATATAAAAGATCTTGTTTCTACCTATTTTGACCTAGAGAGAGAAAATGTTCTAGAGAGAGAATATTTAGATTCTGAATATTTTTGGATAGAAAAATATCTCTTCTTATTAAAATAAGTTCCCCCGAAACAGAAGTTCAAAAAGATTTTCAGAAGGTGCATTAGAAATCAAGTATAATCTAAACAAGAGGCCTTATCCTAGGGGTCCAGATTTTTGAAAATTTTTTAAATTAAGATTTTGAAGGGCTAATCACATTCATCCAAATGTATGAAGAAGATAAATAGAAGAAATAAAGAAAATCCCCCCCAAAAATGAGTAAATACTCACATAAGATGAAGAGTGGACCAAAGGAAAAGCAAAAAAAAAGGATTTTTGACACCTCACAATAGGGATTCCCCCCTCATGAATGAGGTGCCTACTTCACATGTGGGGTGGAGTTTTAAATCTTCAAAAATTGAGATATTTCATCTCTCCTCTCTCCTACTTCAAGTCTAGTTCCAAAAAGTAAGCTAAACTGACCTAGAAATGGTCAAAAATTGACCAAACTGATGTGGAAAATTCTAGAATCAGTTTGCTTGCTTAGAAGCTCACTTTTTCCTACAAATAGAAGCCTCCCCCTTTGTTGAAAAAAAATAGTGTTTATGCACTATTACTCTACTCCTCCCAAGAGCCATGAACTGTGAATTTCTTAATAATTCACTAGTTTTTGACCTTTTCCTCTTCCAAAGAATTGGTGGTGGCCACTCTTGTTACAAACAAGAGTAGAACCCTCTTCCAAAGAATTGGTGGCCACTCTTGTTACAAACAAGAGTAGAACCCTCAAACCATCAAGCCAAAGAAAAGCTTCCAGAATTTATGTAAGTTAGAAATTTTATATTTTTCTTTATTCTTTTTATGCTTTTCTAATTTTTGTGTTGTTTGAAATGATAAATGGATGCTATGCCTTGGTCGAAAGGCTTTTCCCCTCTCTCTTCTTAAAATCAGTCCTTCTTTATACTAGTTAAGTGATAATAGTTGGAATTAAACTTTTTATATTGTTTTCTCTTTTATAAGTGAATTTTGATTAGTCTAGATTACTTTAAACCAATTAGAGTTAATTTTTAAGAAAATTTAAGTAAGAAAATTTAAAAAATGGTCAGCCATACAAAGAAGGTTATGGTAAATTTTTTTAAAAATTTGGAAATAAGTATTATCTTTTATTATCCTAAAAGAGTAATCCCTATCGTTTCTATATTCTAAAAGTGTCATTTTCATGCATAGAAGATGCATATTGATTATTTTTTTAATGCATAAAAGAATAAATTTTTAATTATGAAAGTGTTACTTTCATCAAAATGGATTTTTATGCATAAAAGAATATTTTTTTAATTATGAAAGTGTTACTTTCATCAAAATGGATTTTTTACTTTTATCAAAATGGATTTTTATGCATAAAAGAATAATTTTTTTATTATGAAAGTGTTACTTTCATCAAAATGGATTTTTATGCATAAAATAATAATTTTTTTATTATGAAAGTGTTACTTTCATCAAAATGGATTTTTATGCATAAAATAATAATGTTTTTTATTATGAAAGTGTTACTTTCATCATAATGGATTTTTATGCATAAAAGAATAATGTTTTTTATTATGAAAGTGTTACTTTCATCATAACGGATTTTTATGCATAAAAGAATAATTTTTTTATTATGAAAGTGTTACTTTCATCAAAATGGATTTTTATGCATGAAAGAATATTTTTTTTTATGAAAGTGTTACTTTCATCAAAATGGATTCTTATGCGTAAAAGAATAATTTTTTATTATTATGAAAGTGTTACTTTCATCAAAATGGATTTTTAATGCATAAAAGAGTTTTTTTATTATAAAAGTGTTACTTTCATCACATTATTGATTTTTATGCATAAAATAATGCATAAAAGAAATTTTTTATTATAAAAGTGTTACTTTTATCATTATTGATCTTTATGCATAAAAGAATTTTTTTATTATAAACGGGTTACTTTCATCATTATTGATTTTTATACATAAAAGATTTTTTTAATTATAAAAGTGTTACTTTCATCATTATTGATTTGTATGCATAAAATAATGCATAAAAGAAATTTTTTTAATTGTAAAAGTGTTACTTTCACTAATATCGATTTTTATGCATAAAAGATTTATATATATATATATATATCAAAATAACAGTTCTCTTTAATCTTATGTCTAATTCCCATGAATATTGGTAAATGATTAAGTAAATACTCTGTGAAAGAAAATCCTACCGCTTCATATTCTCTAAGATGACAATGAGAAAATTCAATGAACCTATCGAAATCAGAATTTTAGATAAATGATTCCTCATAGGAATTCCTGATTAGTTTTAAATTTAGTAAAGTAGTAATTGAAATATTTCCCTTTGATAAAGATAGTTCAAGAAGAACCTTTCTAGACTCAAAATCTGAATCAGACTATAACCAAGACATAACTCCTTCGTCAGTTTCAAGAAATGACGATGTGAGACCAGTTCCATAATCTACACTCAAATCACCCACCGAATCTGAAACTAAGTTGAGACCTTTGATTTTGATCTGAGGATTAAGAATTCAGAATTCGAGGAATTCTGCTTGGGAATCCAGACTGTGATCTAGAAGTCTTGCGATACGGAATTAAGATATACTCATTGTATTCAAAAGAAAATCCAAACTGAAAACTTGCATAGAACCTTGTTTTCTTAAAAGACTGTCTTACACCAGAATGCTGGAGGGAGCATTTGGTATATGTGTTTTCTAAGGGAAGTTCGGTTGCAATAGCTGGCGGGGAGTGTTCAAAGGACAGCTCACGCGGCAAAGCCTGCCAAGGTCTTGACCAGCCTCGGTATGGTTAAAATGGTGTGCTTCCGGTATGATGGACGAGACCTTTGCATTCATGGCTTCCATAGCCTTCTTTACACCAGGTGTTCTCATAGCTGGTATCCCAAGATCCTCATCAAGGCTCATCTCTTAGCCACTAGACTCTCCATTAACATCAGAATGCCCTGCAGAAATGTCAGGCATACTAAGGGGCTCAACCACTTTCTCTTTGCCTTTATGTGATGTACTAATCACATTTGCACGATTGGTATTATGATGCATCCTGCCACTCCATGGTGGTCTATCAACTGAACCACTAGATGATGAGGACTCTCCTGGTCCACTCAAAGACTGGGGAGGAAACAAGATCTTTTATATTTCTGAAGAGGGATTTGATTACAGGGAGAAGATGTTGAACATCTTGAGAGGCTGGGCAGGAATCTTACATCCCCCATTATGATCAGGTCATCTACATAGATGACAACAAGCACAACCCCTCTATCATTGTGTCTCACATACATTGAGAAATCTGCATTGGCTACATGAAAGCCAATAGTGACAAGATATTCAGAAATCTTGTTAGACCATGCTCTTGGTGCTTGTTTTAAGCCATACAAGGCTTTCTTCAACCTGCAAACATGCTCGGGGTGACTCACATCCTCATAACCAGGTGGCTGCAACATATACACCTCTTCCTGCTGCAAATCCCCATGCAAGAATGCATTCTTTACATCCATGTGGTGTAAAGACCATTGCTTTCACGTAGCCACTGCTATCACAACTCTCACTGTTGCCATCTTGGCAACTGGGCTAAGAGTTTCCTCATAATTAATGCCATATGTCTGCGCATATCCTTTGGCTACCAATCTAGCCTTGTACCTACTTATGCTTCCATCACTGTTATGTTTTACTTTGTACACCCACTTGCATCCAATGGCTTTCTCGCCTTTTGGTAATTGCACTAAATCCCAAGTCTCATTTCCATATAGTACATCCATCTCCTCATCCATAGCTTTCTCCCAACACACATTTCCAACAGCCTCATCAATGCATGTGGGCTCTATAACCTGTACAACTTTTGCCATGTATGCATAGTGATGTGCCACATAATCATCATAGGTAAACCTCTACACAAGATTCTTCACTCTCCCAGATCTTCGCAGCTTTACATTCATGGCTTCCATAGCCTTCTTTACACCAGGTGTTCTCATAGCTAGTATCCCAAGATCCTCATCAAGGCTCATCTCTTAGCCACTAGACTCTCCATTAACATGAGAATGCCCTGCAGAAATGTCAGGCATACTAAGGGGCTCAACCACTTTCTCTTTGCCTTTATGTGATGTACTAATCACATTTGCACGACTGGTATTATGACGCATCCTACCACTCCATGGTGGTCTATCAACTGAACCACTAGATGATGAGGATTCTCCTGGTCCACTCAAAGACTGTGATTGCTAACTTGCATTCTGTGCAACCACATTTCCACTCACATCAGCCCCAATAGCTTCTTTTTCAGCAGCATATCAGCTGATCATCTCATCAAAAATAACATCCCTGCTTACTCTCAATGTAAGATTCCTCCCTCCGTCTTTTGATGTGTGAAGGTGTAAAAACCTCCCCTTCTGATCTTATAAATATTCCCCTCTCTGAAATAAAAGAAAGATCCTGTTTTACCCTGTTTTGCTTAGAGAGAGAAAATGTCTAGAGGAAGATAATTCAAAATTGAGATATTTTTGGATATAAACATCCTTCTAGTGTCTAAAATGGTTTCCCTTGAAACAGATATTCAAAAAGAAATTTCCAATGTGTAATTGGAATAAATTGAAACCAGGTAAAAAGAACCTTAGCCTAAGGGTCCAGATTTTCTGAAATTTTTGAATTAAGGTTCCTATAGACCAATTAGATTAATCTAAATGTAGAGAGTAGACGAATTGAAGAATAAAAGAAAATCCTCCAAAAATGAGTAAATACTCACATAAGATGAAGAGTTGACTAAGGACAAGGTTATTAGTTAAAAAAGAAGAGATATTTAGAAGAAATGATGCATTTTTGACATCTCAGTGTGGGGGAATTCCCATCATGAAGGAGGTGCCTATTTCACATGTGTGGTGTAGTTTTAAACTCACAAATAATGAGATATTTTTATCTCTCCTCTCTCCTACTTCAACTAGATCCAAAAAGTAAGCTAAACTGACCTAAAAATGGTCAAAAATTGACCAAACTGATCTGAAAAATTCTAGAATCAGTTTGCTTGGTTAGAGGCTCACTTTTTCCTATAAATGAAGCCTCCCCCCTTTGTAAATGGTTAATAGTTCTTTATGCACTGTTACTCTACTCCTTCCCTAGAGCCAAAAATAGTGAATGTCAAAGGTTCGCCGAATGTGCCAATCTCTCTCATCCCATAAATGACGAACATGTATAGACAATAAACTCCACAACTCCATCCTCCATCTATGACCTGAATAAACTACCTCCTCATCATGTGAAGTAGATGATGAAGGATCCAGTGGTTGAAGTTTGGATAAAAGGAAGGGAACTGCCTTTGATGCTCTTGTTTGGAGCCCTTCTAAAGAAATTGGGGTTATTTCCAAAGCAAAACACATTTCACAGATATTTGAAGGCAGCATTGTGTGAGTGTAGTGAATAGGCTTTATCCACAGAGAGATAGGACTCTGGGATTTGTGTGATACAATACATTGAGACTGAGGTGCCCATCAAGGTTTCGGAAGGGGGCTGCTGGAGAACAACCTCATGTCGCTGATCTTTGATCGCAACATTTCGGGAACTCTCTGGCTAGGTTGCCTGCAACCCCCTCATGCAACCAAAATTCAAAAAATTAGAGCTCTATGATCACTCCAAGCCTATGATTGGGCTGGTTGACACATGCTTCAGTTAATGTGCTAGTAGGGACGACGGAAGGGCTGGTCGACATGCATAAGATCTTGGCGTATGCAACGACACTGCACACATAGCACGTTCGTAGCTCTAGCAGTACACCATCTTGTAAAGTGTTTTTCAGCCATCCAAAAAACATATAGTTCCAGTTATAGTCAATGTGAGCTTGTAGCATCATTGCTTGATCAAGGCTCAGCAAAAAGGCTTTGAGAAACACCACAACATCTAGCAACAAGTGGAGTGCCAATTGCCACTACTACCTTGCGTTAAAAAGAAACAAGTGTTGCTGCAATGAAAGAGAGCAACCATAGCAAGTGCAGAGTACTAAATGAAAGAAAGGAACCACAGCTAGCACAGAGTATTGTAGCACTTCATCGCCTTCACTTAGGAGGCTCAGCAAGCTCAAATGTGTTCACAGCAGGTGCAACTAATTGTGCTTCAAATGGAGATCGTGAGCAGCTTCTATAGAGCATAAATCATAATTGAGATTTTTAGCTCTCAGTTCCATGGCCGCCAGCTAGCTTGAGGGAGAAGAAGGGATTTCTTCTCTTTTGCAAAAAAACAACTCTCCATGTTTAGGGTTTTAACCCTACACTATTCAACCTTCCACACCTAATTTCTTTTGGCCTATCCATACATCCTTCCCATTATTTTGTCCACATTCATACTATGCCCATCCACATTTTGTCCACACCATAGGTCCTTTCCACAATTTGGTCCTTTTACACTTCCATGCCCCTTGTCCACTAAGATTATGGGCACCCAGTCACTATCATTGGCCGCTTCACACACACATAAACCACTTGGTTTATTAGGGATTGCTCATACGTAACATAGTTTTGTGAATTGTGGGGTTTATTTTATTCATATTTGGAGCGTTTACATGGCACAATCACTTGTGGTGTGATCTAGTGCATTGTAGGAGGTGTTCACACAATTCCATGCTTTTATTAGTGCTTATTCATGTGCATGGTGTATTGTGGGCCTTATTCATGCAATTGGGCTTCCTTGGGATTTTTTTTGCCTTTGTTCACATGCTTTTACATATTGTGAGCCTTGTTCACACGTGAGCACATTTGTGTGAGATGTTCACATGCTTAGGGATTTTATGGGGTGTGTTCATGTGCATTAGTATATTGTGAGAGTTATTCGCACATTTGGATACATAGTGTCCTTTTTACACACATTAGTGCTTAGTTTGGGTGCATTCACACATGGTGTGAGTTCATTGTGCATTGTAGCCCTTGTTCGCACAGTTTGAGCTTTCTTGGGTATTGTTCACATGCTTTGAGCATTGGGTAGTGCTCACACGTAGCCATGGTTTATTAGCATTACCCCTCTGCTACTCGCCATGGTCCTTGCTTTCTTTAGCGATGACATCGTCTTGTGACTCTTGATGATTGGGGACACATGTGTGATGCTTGATTCTTAGTCAAGATTCTTTGTACGCAGTACCATGGGTTACCCTACATGATTGGGGACACATGTGTGATGCTTGATTCTTAGTCAGGATTCTTTGTACGCAGTACCATGGGTTACCCTACATGATTGGGGACACATGTGTGATGCTTGATTCTTAGTCAGGATTCTTTGTACGCAGTACCATGGGTTACCCTACATGATGAGATTATACATCACTTTTTTGCCAACTTTGTGCATACATTTGGGACATCCAAACTTCAACCACTGGATCCTTCATCATCTACTTCACATGATGAGGAGATAGTTTATTCAGGTCATAGATGGAGGATGGAGTTGTGGGGTTTATTGTCTATACATGTTCGTCATTTATGGGACGAGAGAGATTGGCACATTCGGCGAACCTTTGTCATTCACTATTTTTGGCTCTGGGTAAGGAGTAGAGTAACAGTGCATAAAAAACTATTAACCATTTACAAAGGGGGAGGCTTCATTTATAGGAAAAAGTGAGCTTCTAACCAAGCAAACTGATTCTAGAATTTTCCAAATCAGTTTGGTCAATTTTTGACCATTTTGAGGTTAGTTTAGCTTACTTTTTGGATCTAGTTGAAGTAGGAGAGAGGAGAGATGAAAATATCTCATTATTTATGAGTTTAAAACTCAACCACACATGTGAAATAGGCGCCTCCTTCACGATGAAAATTCCCCCACACTGAGGTGTCAAAAATGCATCATTTCTTCTAAATATCTCTTCTTTTTTAACTAATAACCTTGTCCTTAGTCAACTCTTCATCTTATGTGAGTATTTACTCATTTTTGGGAGATTTCCTTTTATTCTTCAATTCATCTACTCTCTACATTTAGATTAATCTAATTGGTCTAAAAGAACCTTAATTCAAAAATTTTAAAAAATCTGGACCCTTAGGCTAAGGTTCTTTTTACTTGGTTTCAATTTATTCCAATTGCACATTGAAAATTTTCTAGACATTTTCTCTCTCTAGGCAAAACAGGGTAAAACAGGATCTTTCTTTTATTTCAGAGAGGGGAATATTTATAAGATTAGAAGGGGAGATTTTTACACCTTCACACATCAAAAGACGGAGGGAGGAATCTTACATTAAGAGTAAGCAGGGATGTTTTTTATGAGATGATCAGCTTCTGGTATGCTGCTGAAAAAGAAGCTATTGGAGCTGATGTGAGTGGAAACGTGGTTGCACAGAATGCAAGTCAGTAATCACAGTCTTTGAGTGGACCAGGAGAGTCCTCATCATCTAGTGGTTCAGCTGATAGACCACCATGGAGTGGCAGGATGCGTCATAATACCAGTCGTGTAAATGTGATTAGTACATCACATAAAGGCAAAGAGAAAGTGGTTGAGCCCCTTAGTATGCCTGACATTTCTGCAGGGCATTCTCATGTTAATGGAGAGTCTAGTGGCTAAGAGATGAGCCTTGATGAGGATCTTGGGATACCAGCTATGAGAACACCTGGTGTAAAGAAGGCTATGGAAGCCATGAATGCAAAGCTGCGAAGATCTGGGAGAGTGAAGAATCTTGTGTAGAGGTTTACCTATGATGGTTATGTGGCACATCACTATGCATACATGGCAAAAGTTGTACAGATTATAGAGCCCACATGCATTGATGAGGCTGTTGGAAATGTGTGTTGGGAGAAAGCTATGGATGAGCAGATGGATGTACTATATGGAAATGAGACTTGGGATTTAGTGCAATTGCCAAAAGGCAAGAAAGCCATTGGATGCAAGTGGGTGTACAAAGTAAAACATAACAGTGATGGAAGCATAAGTAGGTACAAGGCTAGGTTGGTAGCCAAAGGATATGCACAGACATATGGCATTAATTATGAGGAAGCTTTTAGCCTAGTTGCCAACATGGCAACAGTGAGAGTTGTGATAGAAGTGGCTACGTGAAAGCAATGGTCTTTACATCACATGGATGTAAAGAATTCATTCTTGCATGCGGATTTGCAGCAGGAAGAGGTGTATATGTTGCAGCCACCTGGTTATGAGGATGTGAGTCACCCCGAGCATGTTTGCAGGTTAAAGAAAACCTTGTATGGCTTAAAACAAGCACCAAGAGCATGGTCTAACAAGATTTTTGAATATCTTGTCACTATTGGCTTTCATGTAGCCAATGCAGATTTCTCGATATATGTGAGACATAATGATAGAGGGGTTATGCTTGTTGTCATCTATGTAGATGACCTGATCATTACGGGGGATGTAAGATTCCTCCCCAGCCTCTCAAGATGTCCAACATCTTCCCCTTGTAATCAAATCCCTCTTCAGAAATATAAAAGATCTTGTTTCTACCTATTTTGACCTAGAGAGAGAAAATGTTCTAGAGAGAGAATATTCAGATTCTGAATATTTTTGGATAGAAAAATATCTCTTCTTATTAAAATAAGTTCCCCCAAAACAGAAGTTCAAAAAGATTTTCAGAAGGTGCATTAGAAATCAAGTATAATCTAAACAAGAGGCCTTATCCTAGGAGTCCAGATTTTTGAAAATTTTTTAAATTAAGATTTTGAAGGGCCAATCAAATTCATCCAAATGTATGAAGAAGATAAATAGAAGAAATAAAGAAAATCCCCCCCAAAAATGAGTAAATACTCACATAAGATGAAGAGTGGACCAAAGGAAAAGCTAAAAAAATGGATTTTTGACACCTCACAATAGGGATTCCCCCCTCATGAATGAGGTGCCTACTTCACATGTGGGGTGGAGTTTTAAATCTTCAAAAATTGAGATATTTCATCTCTCCTCTCTCCTACTTCAAGTCTAGTTCCAAAAAGTAAGCTAAACTGACCTAGAAATGGTCAAAAATTGACCAAACTGATGTGGAAAATTCTAGAATCAGTTTGCTTGCTTAGAAGCTCACTTTTTCCTACAAATAGAAGCCTCCCCCTTTGTTGAAAAAAAATAGTGTTTATGCACTGCCATGAACTGTGAATTTCTTAATAATTCACTAGTTTTTGACCTTTTCCTCTTCCAAAGAATTGGTGGTGGCCACTCTTGTTACAAACAAGAGTAGAACCCTCAAACCATCAAGCCAAAGAAAAGCTTCCAGAATTTATGTAAGTTAGAAATTTTATATTTTTCTTTATTCTTTTTATGCTTTTCTAATTTTTGTGTTGTTTGAAATGATAAATGGATGCTATGCCTTGGTCGAAAGGCTTTTCCCCTCTCTCTTCTTAAAATCAGTCCTTCTTTATACTAGTTAAGTGATAATAGTTGGAATTAAACTTTTTATATTGTTTTCTCTTTTATAAGTTAAGTTTGATTAGTCTAGATTACTTTAAACCAATTAGAGTTAATTTTTAAGAAAATTTAAGTAAGAAAATTTAAAAAATGGTCAGCCATACAAAGAAGGTTATGGTAAAATTTTTTAAAAATTTAGAAATAAGTATTATCTTTTATTATCCTAAAAGAGTAATCCCTATCGTTTCTATATTCTAAAAGTGTCATTTTCATGCATAGAAGATGCATATTGATTATTTTTTTAATGCATAAAAGAATAAATTTTTAATTATGAAAGTGTTAGTTTCATCAAAATGGATTTTTATGCATAAAAGAATATTTTTTTAATTATGAAAGTGTTACTTTCATCAAAATGGATTTTTTACTTTTATCAAAATGGATTTTTATGCATAAATGAATAATTTTTTTATTATGAAAGTGTTACTTTCATCAAAATGGATTTTTATGCATAAAATAATAATGTTTTTTATTATGAAAGTGTTACTTTCATCATAATGGATTTTTAAGCATAAAATAATAATTTTTTTATTATGAAAGTGTTACTTTCATCAAAATGGATTTTTATGCATAAAAGAATAATGTTTTTTATTATGAAAGTGTTACTTTCATCATAACAGATTTTTATGCATAAAAGAATAGTTTTTTTATTATGAAAGTGTTACTTTCATCAAAATAGATTTTTATGCATGAAAGAATAATTTTTTTTATTATGAAAGTGTTACTTTCATCAAAATGGATTCTTATGCGTAAAAGAATAATTTTTTATTATTATGAAAGTGTTACTTTCATCAAAATGGATTTTTAATGCATAAAAGAGTTTTTTTATTATAAAAGTGTTACTTTTATCACATTATTGATTTTTATGCATAAAATAATGCATAAAAGAAATTTTTTATTATAAAAGTGTTACTTTTATCATTATTGATCTTTATGCATAAAAGAATTTTTTTATTATAAACGGGTTATTTTCATCATTATTGATTTTTATACATAAAAGATTTTTTTAATTATAAAAGTGTTACTTTCATCATTATTGATTTGTATGCATAAAATAATGCATAAAAGAAATTTTTTTAATTGTAAAAGTGTTACTTTCACTAATATCGATTTTTATGCATAAAAGATTTATATATATATATATCAAAATAACAGTTCTCTTTAATCTTATGTCTAATTCCCATGAATATTGGTAAATGATTAAGTAAATACTCTGTGAAAGAAAATCCTACCGCTTCATATTCTCTAAGATGACAATGAGAAAATTCAATGAACCTATCGAAATCAGAATTTTAGATAAATGATTCCTCATAGGAATTCCTGATTAGTTTTAAATTCAGTAAAGTAGTAATTGAAATATTTCCCTTTGATAAAGATAGTTCAAGAAGAACCTTTCTAGACTCAAAATCTGAATCAGACTATAACCAAGACATAACTCCTTCGTCAGTTTCAAGAAATGACGATGTGAGACCAGTTCCATAATCTACACTCAAATCACCCACCGAATCTGAAACTAAGTTGAGACCTTTGATTTTGATCTGAGGATTAAGAATTCAGAATTCGAGGAATTCTGCTTGGGAATCCAGACTGTGATCTAGAAGTCTTGGGATACGGAATTAAGATATACTCATTGTATTCAAAAGAAAATCCAAACTGAAAACTTGCATAGAACCTTGTTTTCTTAAGAGACTGTCTTACACCAGAATGCTGGAGGGAGCATTTGGTATATGTGTTTTCTAAGGGAAGTTCGATTGCAATAGCTGGCGGGGAGTGTTCAAAGGACAGCTCACGCGGCAAAGCCTGCCAAGGTCTTGACCAGCCTCGGTATGGTTAAAATGGTGTGCTTCCGGTATGATGGACGAGACCTTTGCATTCATGGCTTCCATAGCCTTCTTTACACCAGGTGTTCTCATAGCTGGTATCCCAAGATCCTCATCAAGGCTCATCTCTTAGCCACTAGACTCTCCATTAACATCAGAATGCCCTGCAGAAATGTCAGGCATACTAAGGGGCTCAACCACTTTCTCTTTGCCTTTATGTGATGTACTAATCACATTTGCACGATTGGTATTATGATGCATCCTGCCACTCCATGGTGGTCTATCAACTGAACCACTAGATGATGAGGACTCTCCTGGTCCACTCAAAGACTGGGGAGGAAACAAGATCTTTTATATTTCTGAAGAGGGATTTGATTACAGGGAGAAGATGTTGAACATCTTGAGAGGCTGGGCAGGAATCTTACATCCCCCATTATGATCAGGTCATCTACATAGATGACAACAAGCACAACCCCTCTATCATTGTGTCTCACATACATTGAGAAATCTGCATTGGCTACATGAAAGCCAATAGTGACAAGATATTCAGAAATCTTGTTAGACCATGCTCTTGGTGCTTGTTTTAAGTCATACAAGGCTTTCTTCAACCTGCAAACATGCTCGGGGTGACTCACATCCTCATAACCAGGTGGCTGCAACATATACACCTCTTCCTGCTGCAAATCCCCATGCAAGAATGCATTCTTTACATCCATGTGATGTAAAGACCATTGCTTTCACGTAGCCACTGCTATCACAACTCTCACTGTTGCCATCTTGGCAACTGGGCTAAAAGTTTCCTCATAATTAATGCCATATGTCTGCGCATATCCTTTGGCTACCAATCTAGCCTTGTACCTACTTATGCTTCCATCACTGTTATGTTTTACTTTGTACACCCACTTGCATCCAATGGCTTTCTCGTCTTTTGGTAATTGCACTAAATCCCAAGTCTCAGTTCCATATAGTACATCCATCTCCTCATCCATAGCTTTCTCCCAACACACATTTCCAACAGCCTCATCAATGCATGTGGGCTCTATAACCTGTACAACTTTTGCCATGTATGCATAGTGATGTGCCACATAATCATCATAGGTAAACCTCTACACAAGATTCTTCACTCTCCCAGATCTTCGCAGCTTTGCATTCATGACTTCCATAGCCTTCTTTACACCAGATGTTCTCATAGTTGGTATCCCAAGATCCTCATCAAGGCTCATGTCTTAGCCACTAGACTCTCCATTAACATGAGAATGCCCTGCAGAAATGTCAGGCATACTAAGGGGCTCAACCACTTTCTCTTTGCCTTTATGTGATGTACTAATCACATTTGCACGACTGGTATTATGACGCATCCTACCACTCCATGGTGGTCTATCAACTGAACCACTAGATGATGAGGATTCTCCTGGTCTACTCAAAGACTATGATTGCTAACTTGCATTCTGTGCAACCACATTTCCACTCACATCAGCCCCAATAGCTTCTTTTTCAGCAGCATACCAGCTGATCATCTCATCAAAAATAACATCCCTGCTTACTCTCAATGTAAGATTCCTCCCTCCGTCTTTTGATGTGTGAAGGTGTAAAAACCTCCCCTTCTGATCTTATAAATATTCCCCTCTCTGAAATAAAAGAAAGATCCTATTTTACCCTGTTTTGCTTAGAGAGAGAAAATGTCTAGAGGAAGATAATTCAAAATTGAGATATTTTTGGATATAAACATCCTCCTAGTGTCTAAAATGGTTTCCCCTGAAACAGATATTCAAAAAGAAATTTCCAATGTGTAATTGGAATAAATTGAAACCAGGTAAAAAGAACCTTAGCCTAAGGGTCCAGATTTTCTGAAATTTTTGAATTAAGGTTCCTATAGACCAATTAGATTAATCTAAATGTAGAGAGTAGATGAATTGAAGAATAAAAGAAAATCCTCCAAAAATGAGTAAATACTCACATAAGATGAAGAGTTGACTAAGGACAAGGTTATTAGTTAAAAAAGAAGAGATATTTAGAAGAAATGATGCATTTTTGACATCTCAGTGTGGGGGAATTCCCATCATGAAGGAGGTGCCTATTTCACATGTGTGGTGTAGTTTTAAACTCACAAATAATGAGATATTTTTATCTCTCCTCTCTCCTACTTCAACTAGATCCAAAAAGTAAGCTAAACTGACCTAAAAATGGTCAAAAATTGACCAAACTGATCTGAAAAATTCTAGAATCAGTTTGCTTGGTTAGAGGCTCACTTTTTCCTATAAATGAAGCCTCCCCCCTTTGTAAATGGTTAATAGTTCTTTATGCACTGTTACTCTACTCCTTCCCTAGAGCCAAAAATAGTGAATGTCAAAGGTTCGCCGAATGTGCCAATCTCTCTCATCCCATAAATGACGAACATGTATAGACAATAAACTCCACAACTCCATCCTCCATCTATGACCTGAATAAACTATCTCCTCATCATGTGAAGTAGATGATGAAGGATCCAATGGTTGAAGTTTGGATAAAAGGAAGGGAACTGCCTTTGATGCTCTTGTTTGGAGCCCTTCTAAAGAAATTGGGGTTATTTCCAAAGCAAAACACATTTCACAGATATTTGAAGGCAGCATTGTGTGAGTGTAGTGAATAGGCTTTATCCACAGAGAGATAGGACTCTGGGATTTGTGTGATACAATACACTGAGACTGATGTGCCCATCAAGGTTTCGGAAGGGGGCTGCTGGAGAACAACCTCATGTCGCTGATCTTTGACCGCAACATTTCGGGAACTCTCTGGCTAGGTTGCCTGCAACCCCCTCATGCAACCAAAATTCAAAAAATTAGAGCTCTATGATCACTCCAAGCCTATGATTGGGCTGGTTGACACATGCTTCAGTTAATGTGCTAGTAGGGACGACGGAAGGGCTGGTCGACATGCATAAGATCTTGGCGTATGCAACGACACTGCACACATAGCACGTTCGTAGCTCTAGCAGTACACCATCTTGTAAAGTGTTTTTCAGCCATCCAAAAAACATATAGTTCCAGTTATAGTCAATGTGAGCTTGTAGCATCATTGCTTGATCAAGGCTCAGCAAAAAGGCTTTGAGAAACACCACAACATCTAGCAACAAGTGGAGTGCCAATTGCCACTACTACCTTGCGTTAAAAAGAAACAAGTGTTGCTGCAATGAAAGAGAGCAACCACAGCAAGTGCAGAGTACTAAATGAAAGAAAGCAACCACAGCTAGCACAGAGTATTGTAGCACTTCATCGCCTTCACTTAGGAGGCTCAGCAAGCTCAGGCGTTTGTTCACAGCAGGTGCAACTAATTGTGCTTCAAATGGAGATCGTGAGCAGCTTCTATAGAGCATAAATCATCATTGAGATTTTTAGCTCTCAGTTCCATGGCCGCCAGAGAAGAAGGGATTTCTTCTCTTTTGCAAAAAAACAACTCTCCATGTTTAGGGTTTTAACCCTACACTATTCAACCTTCCACACCTAATTTCTTTTGACCTATCCATACATCCTTCCCATTATTTTGTCCACATTCATACTATGCCCATCCACATTTTGTCCACACCATAGGTCCTTTCCACAATTTGGTCCTTTTACACTTCCATGCCCCTTGTCCACTAAGATTATGGGCACCCAGTCACTATCATTGGCCGCTTCACACACACATAAACCACTTGGTTTATTAGGGATTGCTCATACGTAACATAGTTTTGTGAATTGTGGGGTTTATTTTATTCATATTTGGAGCGTTTACATGGCACAATCACTTGTGGTGTGATCTAGTGCATTGTAGGAGGTGTTCACACAATTCCATGCTTTTATTAGTGCTTATTCATGTGCATGGTGTATTGTGGGCCTTATTCATGCAATTGGGCTTCCTTGGGAATTTTTTTGCCTTTGTTCACATGCTTTTACATATTGTGAGCCTTGTTCACACGTGAGCACATTTGTGTGAGATGTTCACATGCTTAGGGATTTTATGGGGTGTGTTCATGTGCATTAGCATATTGTGAGAGTTATTCGAACATTTGGATACATAGTGTCCTTTTTACACACATTAGTGCTTAGTTTGGGTGCATTCACACATGGTGTGAGTTCATTGTGCATTGTAGCCCTTGTTCGCATAGTTTGAGCTTTCTTGGGTATTGTTCACATGCTTTGAGCATTGGGTAGTGCTCACACGTAGCCATGGTTTATTAGCATTACCCCTCTGCTACTCGCCATGGTCCTTGCTTTCTTTAGCAATGACATCGTCTTGTGACTCTTGATGATTGGGGACACATGTGTGATGCTTGATTCTTAGTAAGGATTCTTTGTACGAAGTACCATGGGTTACCCTACATGATTGGGGACACATGTGTGATGCTTGATTCTTAGTCAGGATTTTTTTGTACGCAGTACCATGGGTTACCCTACATGATTGGGGACACATGTGTGATGCTTGATTCTTAGTCAGGATTCTTTGTACGCAGTACCATGGGTTACCCTACATGATGAGATTATACATCACTTTTTTGCCAACTTTGTGCATACATTTGGGACATCCAAACTTCAACCACTGGATCCTTCATCATCTACTTCACATGATGAGGATATAGTTTATTCAGGTCATAGATGGAGGATGGAGTTGTGGAGTTTATTGTCTATACATGTTCGTCATTTATGGGATGAGAGAGATTGGCACATTCGGTGAACCTTTGTCATTCACTATTTTTGGCTCTGGGGAAGGAGTAGAGTAACAGTGCATAAAAAACTATTAACCATTTACAAAGGGGGAGGCTTCATTTATAGGAAAAAGTGAGCCTCTAACCAAGCAAACTGATTCTAGAATTTTCCAAATCAGTTTGGTCAATTTTTGACCATTTTTAGGTTAGTTTAGCTTACTTTTTGGATCTAGTTGAAGTAGGAGAGAGGAGAGATGAAAATATCTCATTATTTATGAGTTTAAAACTCAACCACACATGTGAAATAGGCGCCTTCTTCGCGATGAAAATTCCCCCACACTGAGGTGTCAAAAATGCATCATTTCTTCTAAATATCTCTTAACTAATAACCTTGTCCTTAGTCAACTCTTCATCTTATGTGAGTATTTACTCATTTTTGGGAGATTTTCTTTTATTCTTCAATTCATCTACTCTCTACATTTAGATTAATCTAATTGGTCTAAAGGAACCTTAATTCAAAAATTTTAAAAAATCTGGACCCTTAGGCTAAGGTTCTTTTTACCTGGTTTCAATTTATTCCAATTGCACATTGAAAATTTTCTAGACATTTTCTCTCTCTAGGCAAAACAGGGTAAAACAGGATCTTTCTTTTATTTCAGAGAGGGGAATATTTATAAGATTAGAAGGGGAGATTTTTACACCTTCACACATCAAAAGACGGAGGGAGGAATCTTACATTAAGAGTAAGCAGGGATGTTGTTTTTTATGAGATGATCAGCTTCTGGTATGCTGCTGAAAAAGAAGCTATTGGAGCTGATGTGAGTGGAAACGTGGTTGCACAGAATGCAAGTCAGTAATCACAGTCTTTGAGTGGACCAGGAGAGTCCTCATCATCTAGTGGTTCAGCTGATAGACCACCATGGAGTGGCAGGATGCGTCATAATACCAGTCGTGTAAATGTGATTAGTACATCACATAAAGGCAAAGAGAAAGTGGTTGAGCCCCTTAGTATGCCTGACATTTCTGCAGGGCATTCTCATGTTAATGGAGAGTCTAGTGGCTAAGAGATGAGCCTTGATGAGGATCTTGGGATACCAGCTATGAGAACACCTGGTGTAAAGAAGGCTATGGAAGCCATGAATGCAAAGCTGCGAAGATCTGGGAGAGTGAAGAATCTTGTGTAGAGGTTTACCTATGATGGTTATGTGGCACATCACTATGCATACATGGCAAAAGTTGTACAGATTATAGAGCCCACATGCATTGATGAGGCTGTTGGAAATGTGTGTTGGGAGAAAGCTATGGATGAGCAGATGGATGTACTATATGGAAATGAGACTTGGGATTTAGTGCAATTGCCAAAAGGCAAGAAAGCCATTGGATGCAAGTGGGTGTACAAAGTAAAACATAACAGTGATGGAAGCATAAGTAGGTACAAGGCTAGGTTGGTAGCCAAAGGATATGCACAGACATATGGCATTAATTATGAGGAAACTTTTAGCCCAGTTGCCAAGATGGCAACAGTGAGAGTTGTGATAGAAGTGGCTACGTGAAAGCAATGGTCTTTACATCACATGGATGTAAAGAATTCATTCTTGCATGGGGATTTGCAGCAGGAAGAGGTGTATATGTTGCAGCCACCTGGTTATGAGGATGTGAGTCACCCCGAGCATGTTTGCAGGTTAAAGAAAGCCTTGTATGGCTTAAAACAAGCACCAAGAGCATGGTCTAACAAGATTTTTGAATATCTTGTCACTATTGGCTTTCATGTAGCCAATGCAGATTTCTCGATATATGTGAGACATAATGATAGAGGGGTTATGCTTGTTGTCATCTATGTAGATGACCTGATCATTACGGGGGATGTAAGATTCCTCCCCAGCCTCTCAAGATGTCCAACATCTTCCCCTTGTAATCAAATCCCTCTTCAGAAATATAAAAGATCTTGTTTCTACCTATTTTGACCTAGAGAGAGAAAATGTTCTAGAGAGAGAATATTCAGATTCTGAATATTTTTGGATAGAAAAATATCTCTTCTTATTAAAATAAGTTTCCCCGAAACAGAAGTTCAAAAAGATGTTCAGAAGGTGCATTAGAAATCAAGTATAATCTAAACAAGAGGCCTTATCCTAGGAGTCCAGATTTTTGAAAATTTTTTAAATTAAGATTTTGAAGGGCCAATCAAATTCATCCAAATGTATGAAGAAGATAAATAGAAGAAATAAAGAAAATCCCCCCCAAAAATGAGTAAATACTCACATAAGATGAAGAGTGGACCAAAGGAAAAGCTAAAAAAATGGATTTTTGACACCTCACAATAGGGATTCCCCCCTCATGAATGAGGTGCCTACTTCACATGTGGGGTGGAGTTTTAAATCTTCAAAAATTGAGATATTTCATCTCTCCTCTCTCCTACTTCAAGTCTAGTTCCAAAAAGTAAGCTAAACTGACCTAGAAATGGTCAAAAATTGACCAAACTGATGTGGAAAATTCTAGAATCAGTTTGCTTGCTTAGAAGCTCACTTTTTCCTACAAATAGAAGCCTCCCCCTTTGTTGAAAAAAAATAGTGTTTATGCACTATTACTCTACTTCTCCCAAGAGCCAAGAACTGTGAATTTCTTAATAATTCACTAGTTTTTGACCTTTTCCTCTTCCAAAGAATTGGTGGTGGCCACTCTTGTTACAAACAAGAGTAGAACCCTCTTCCAAAGAATTGGTGGCCACTCTTGTTACAAACAAGAGTAGAACCCTCAAACCATCAAGCCAAAGAAAAGCTTCGGAATTTATGTAAGTTAGAACTTTTATATTTTTCTTTATTCTTTTTATGCTTTTCTAATTTTTGTGTTGTTTGAAATGATAAATGGACGCTATGCCTTGGTCGAAAGGCTTTTCCCCTCTCTCTTCTTAAAATCAGTCCTTCTTTATACTAGTTAAGTGATAATAGTTGGAATTAAACTTTTTATATTGTTTTCTCTTTTATAAGTGAATTTTGATTAGTCTAGATTACTTTAAACCAATTAGAGTTAATTTTTAAGAAAATGTAAAAAATGGTCAGCCATACAAAGAAGGTTATGGCAAATTTTTTTAAAAATTTAGAAATAAGTATTATCTTTTATTATCCTAAAAGAGTAATCCCTATCGTTTCTATATTCTAAAAGTGTCATTTTCATGCATAGAAAATGCAAATTGATTATTTTTTTAATGCATAAAAGAATAATTTTTTAATTATGAAAGTGCTACTTTCATCAAAATAGATTTTTATGCATAAAAGAATATTTTTTTAATTATGAAAGTGTTACTTTCATCAAAATGGAAGTTTTACTTTTATCAAAATGGATTTTTATGCATAAATGAATAATTTTTTTTATTATGAAAGTGTTACTTTCATCAAAATGGATTTTTATGCATAAAATAATAATTTTTTTATTATGAAAGTGTTACTTTCATCAAAATGGATTTTTATGCATAAAAGAATAATATTTTTTATTATGAAAGTGTTACTTTCATCATAATGGATTTTTATGCATAAAAGAATATTTTTTTTTATTATGAAAGTGTTACTTTCATCAAAATGGATTTTTATGCATAAAAGAATAATGTTTTTTATTATGAAAGTGTTACTTTCATCATAACGGATTTTTATGCATAAAAGAATAATTTTTTTATTATGAAAGTGTTACTTTCATCAAAATGGATTTTTATGCATGAAAGAATAAATTTTTTATTATGAAAGTGTTACTTTCATCAAAATGGATTCTTATGCGTAAAAGAATAATTTTTTATTATTATGAAAGTGTTACTTTCATCAAAATGGATTTTTAATGCATAAAAGAGTTTTTTTATTATAAAAGTGTTACTTTCATCACATTATTGATTTTTATGCATAAAATAATGCATAAAAGAAATTTTTTATTATAAAAGTGTTACTTTCATCATTATTGATTTTTATGCATAAAAGAATTTTTTTATTTTAAACTGGTTACTTTCATCATTATTGATTTTTATACATAAAAGATTTTTTTTAATTATAAAAGTGTTACTTTCATCATTATTGATTTGTATGCATAAAATAATGCATAAAAGAAATTTTTTTAATTGTAAAAGTGTTACTTTCACTAATATCGATTTTTATGCATAAAAGGATGCATAAATTTATATATATATATATATCAAAATAACAGTTCTCTTTAATCTTATGTCTAATTCCCATGAATATTGGTAAATGATTAAGTAAATACTCTGTGAAAGAAAATCCTACCGCTTCATATTCTCTAAGATGACAATGAGAAAATTCAATGAACCTATCGAAATCAAAATTTTAGATAAATGATTCCTCATAGGACTTCCTGATTAGTTTTAAATTCAGTAAAGTAGTAATTAAAATATTTCCCTTTGATAAAGATAATTCAAGAAGAACCTTTCCAGACTCAAAATCTGAATCAGACTATAACCAAGACATAACTCCTTCGTCAGTTTCAAGAAATGACGATGTGAGACCAGTTCCATAATCTACACTTAAATCACCCACTGAATCTGAAACTAAGTTGAGACCTTTGATTTTGATCTGAGGATTAAGAATTCAGAATTCGAGGAATTCCGCTTGGGAATCCAGACTGTGATCTAGAAGTCTTGGGATACGGAATTAAGATATACTCATTGTATTCAAAAGAAAATCCAAACTGAAAACTTGCATAGAACCTTGTTTTCTTAAAAGACTGTCTTACACGAGAATGCTGGAGGGAGCATTTGGTATATGTGCTTTTTAAGGGAAGTTCGGTTGCAGCTGGCGGGGAGTGTTCAAAGGACAGCTCACGCGGCAAAGCCTGCCAAGGTCTTGACCAGCCTCGGTATGGTTAAAATGGTGCGCTTCCGATACGATGGACGAGGCCGACGAAGCGGTCCCTGAGTGAAGTGCCACGACACCTACAGGATCCTGGAGGGTTCTGACCAGGTGATGCACGGGCTTGCGATGCCGAGAACACCCATGCGTATGTCGAGGATGATATTGTATGATGGACCAATGTTTATTGTAATCTGTTACTAGATCTCGTTGTTGACCCGCTGGTCTCAACGGAGAGTCCAAAGTGATACTCTTTTGTGAGAAACAAAGACTCAATGGAAATTTTGAGTTATGACATGTGTAACCAGTAATTGTTTGTCAATGCATTGTTTTATAAGTTAAAGTTTAAAGAGGAGTGTGTGCTTATCTGTATTCTAAAGAAAAAGTTAAGAAAGGCATTTAATTATGGGTGGGTGAGTACTTGTCTTGTTCTACTATTCTGTGGTTGGGCGGTGGCTACCCCATGCGCCGGATGGGGTTAGGCTGGAATCAGTAGAGTTTTAAAATAATAACATTGATTAATAGGAATACGCTTAGAATTCAAGTAGTTAATTAGAATCCTGAGGACTTCTCTAAAGAATAAATCAACGGCTGTGCCTGATTCAATTAAAAAAAAGCGTTGATTCCTTCAAGTTAATTCTGTAATAGTTTCCCTTCTATTTGGTTTATTCAAATGAAGGTTAGTTCAATATCTTGACCTCGTTAGAAAAATCCGTTAAGAAAATAAAAATGGTAGAATCGTCTCCCCGCTTTTCGGGCATGGGAAATTTTTCTGGTTTTGGTTTTTGGAAGAACCACCAGCTTAGTCTCGTGCCTGGACATTCAAGGGCGAGGATCGAGTGAGAAACCCTGCCCCATGCCAGAGGAAGGTACTTCCGCTGCTGCTACCATCCGGAAATCCAATACGCAGAGGGGGAGTGGGATCTCACAGTTGGTATCAGAGCGTTGTTGTAAGTTTATGTAACAGCAGCAGAAATTACTTAAATTTGTTTTAAAGTAAGTCTAGGAAATGATGTTTTAGCTTGTTAATATTATGTTGAATAAAATTCAAAAAAAAAAATTAAAAAATTATAAATTGAATTGAAAATTATAGATGGAAGTTCCATACTTATCCGGTATTCCCGACCTCACCCAGTCACAAGACATGACTGCGCTTGCCTTTGAGTATCTCATCTCTTCCGCTTCGTCGACTCGAACAAGCCAAGCAAGACTCGCAAGCCATTTCGAGGATTTATATTTTCTTGACCCTGCAGAGAGACGACAACATAAGTGGTTTGAAGGGCAGTATGTCCATGCCTCTTGTGACCGGCGTGCAATGTTAAGGTAGAACCTCTCATTGGCAATAATTCTGTTAAAGGTGAAAATGGTACATGGTGTCATTCTATATCATTCAACGTCTCAGAATTTCAGACTTTCATGCCAAGTCTACAGACTCCTTAGTTGCTTTATTCCTAAGGAGAAGATAATAGCTCCCTTGTCAGTAAGTGAACGTTTGTATCAAGGCATGGCTATGGCCCAGTACCGTCATCTTATGCATCTCCCGAGGAGATTTTGAATTCTGGAGCCAAGCTGCTCTATGTACATATTGCAACTTTTATATAAATAAAGAAATGTTTTGTGGAGAAAAATTCCCTGTTGTATAAGTGATTGTTTATGGGGACGATCTGATAAAGAAAAAAATTGTTATCGGACATATGTCATAGATCTCCAAAAAGATCATTGTCTTGTTTAAGAAATTGTTTTCCGAACCTCTTAAGTCTTAGGATCTCGTTGATGATATCAAAGAAAAATTTAATAATATATAAATTTTTGGCAGAATCATGAGACCAGGAAACCGTGGCCTGTCAGCCAGACCCTCTCTCTGAAGATGATGAGCTTGACCCTGATGTTCGCAAGGCTCTTCATAGGACTCAGCCATAGGACCCTTCAAAGGAGAAGGGGAGAACCTGGGTGAGGTTGTGGAGAAATGGGTGGAAGCCATGGAAGAATATTTTGAAGTCACAGGCTACAATGAGCGGAGCAAAATGGCTCTTGCCAGGCTGAAAATAGTGGAAACAGCCAGGGTAGCATGGGGGAACCAATGTGACACCAACCGTCTAGACAGAAATACTCAATCCTGGAATGACCTAAAAACCTATTTGAGAAAGAGATTTTGTCCCCCTGGATTTTTGGAAATCAAAATGAACGAATTCTTAGAGCTAAAGCAGGTGAGCAAAACCATTGAGGAATATCACCAGGCCTTTGCTCTTCTACTCAAATATTCACCACCTCTAGATGAAGAGCAACTCATGGCCAGGTTCATTCGGGGAATGAACGAACCCTTGGATACATTGGTCAAAAATGCCAAGCCAGTGTCCATGGCAGAAGCTGTCAGAACGGTGAAGGACTTTGCCAAAGCCTTCATCATGTAAAAGTCTCGTCGAAGCCAGCTCCCTCATCCTTCAAGAGATTTCAGACACCGAAAAGTTCTTCCAATTTTCCGCCTCCAAAGAGACACCAAGGTTCTAACCAGAATGTGGAGACGGGAAGCTTCAGAAATGAAGGAAGATCTTTCCCCCAAAGTACATTCTCCGGAACTCCGGCTCTCTCCAGAATGCAAAGGGAAGACCTTCGAAGCGCGAATAGATGCTTCGGATGTCAAGGACTTGGGCACCAGCTCAAGGATTACCCCTCTCCTTCTGTGGGCCAACGAATCCAGGGTCCTAGAGCCCCGAGACAAACTCCTTCTTATCAGTCCAATCAAGGTCCCCCATGCCAGAATCAGGGAAATCCTAGGAGAACTCAGCCGTCTACCTCTATCCAGAGTAGCCTCAGAACTCCTTCCCAGAACTCGGGCAACCAAAGAGAAAGAGTTCTGCCTCAGACTACAGCAGCCAGAGCAGTCACAGTTGCAAAAGTAGTGGAAGAGGAAAGAGGACAGATTTATGTTGTAATTGAAAACCAAGGTCCAAATCATCAATTCTCCATCATCAATACTCCAGCTGAGTATCAGGGTAAGCCTTTTAAGCTTTTGATTGATTCAGGTAGTACTCATTCTTTCATTTCCCCTGGATGCTTGCGTAAGCTAGTCTTAGATCAAAAATCAGGGAAACCTATGCAAGTTGAATTGGCAAGTGGGAAGATTCTTTTCACTCACCTTGAAACAGATCGTATTCAGTTCAATCTAGATGGAAATTTAACTGGTCAGTTCACCAGAGTTATACCTTTAGGAGTTTTTGATAGGATCCTTGGGCTGGATTGGCTCCACAAAAATCAAGCTGACATTCACTGTCATAATGGAACCATTTCCTTCCATGACCTTCACGGAAACAAAGTTCAAGGAACCGAAATTTCAGGATCCCTAAGTCTGCAGTTAGTAAAGGCTTCTAATTTACTAAAAGGACTTAGAAAGAAGTAGCGCATTTATCTTGTCAAAATGAATCCGGTAGACTCAAAGTTAAAAGCTAAAGAATCTGAATGGTTAAGTGATTATGATGATTTATTCCCAGCAGAGCTAACAGAGATGCCTCCAATTCGGGAAGTAGATCATGTGATAGAATTGACCCTCGAAGCTCAGCCAGTTGCCCCGCGCACGTACAAAATGCCTGTAAGATCCCTGTTCCCACCGCGCAACGGACTCGGGGTGCTAGCAGCGGAAGTAACACATCTTGCGCAGGTCAGGGTCTCACACTCGGGGCCTCGCCCACAAATATCCGGACAAGAGACTAATCCGTCGGTTTTTCCAAAACCGAACCCAAAAAACCTTTCCTTATCCGGAAAGCTCGGGCGATTCCACCAGGATAACTCTTTACTCTAACGTAGTCAAGATCATTACTGATCAAACTGATCCGACTGCACCTCTAACGGTACTTGGTTAGATCAAGGAAGAAACTTGCACTTGGATCATTGGGATCAACGTTTTTTTCCCCATCAAGAGGCACAGCCGTTGATTCCTATCCATAGAACAATTACTATCCGGGATTTACTTCATCTATCGTAGTAATAGAAATTAAATCTCGATTTACGGATCCATCAGTCTAGCCTAACCCCATCCAGCCCCATGGGTTAGCCAACCTCCCAACCACTGTAGTGATGGGATCCAATTAGGAATTTGGTTAGGTTTTGTCCCGGGTACCAGGGAAAAGAGTTCCTAGGCCCCCTAGCCGGAAGTTCATACAAACATAAAACTAGTCACACCACTTACACACCCAATATGAAATTGCCTTTTTCTCAGCATCAATTAACTTTCAAACAATCCTTTAATGAAACCATTATGTCACCGATGACAATCCTCAAAGTCTCTGGTTGAATCCTTATTTCCCGCATCGGTGTACTTATGGCATCATTGGCAACCAGAACGCTCACCACCTGTTCACTCCAGGGGCCTTTTCCATAGTTCCTAGCTCATAGTAACCGGCAATATATTCATATAATAGAATGGAATCTCCGTGGAAGATCAGCAAGATCAACCCACAGATCCATATAAAAGAGCCATGGACTCATCCGTTGAGGACCAGCAAGGTCAATCAACCAGATCCATACCCGGTTTCAGAAAACAACTCTTACTCCTTGTTCCAATATCTTCCACGATGCACGTGTGGGTATCTTTAGTGACCTAGAGCCCGAGCACCGTATGGTCAGCACCCTCTAGGATCCTTCGCAGGTGACCTAGCGCTTCCCTCATAGGCCGCTTCCTTGGTCCCTCATCCACCATACCGGAAGCTCACCATTTAAATCGAACCGAGGCTGGTCGACCTTGCTACGTGAGACGTCCTCCATTGACTCTCCGTCAGCAGTTGCAACTTTATCAGTTCGGTCTTCATGACCTTAATCCGGTCAAAATGCTTCCCCAGCATTCTTGACATAAAACAGTCACAAAATACAGTTTCTATAAAGAACTCTCGTCTTTCCATATTATCCACTCTCGGACCACATTACTTATTCCACATTCCATTCAATGTGTACTCGTTCTCATCCATTCACTCCTATAGACTACACATTATCTCACATACACCTTCATATTCATTATTCTACATACATATCCATGTTCGTACGTCCACATCATACATCCAATTTTACATTCATACATACGCATCTACATGCATACATCCACATCCACATTCATACATCCATACTTCCATTTCCACATCCACACATCCACATTCACATTCATACATCCACATTCACATGCATACATCCATTTTCACATCCTCATTCATACATCCACATTCACATACATACATCCACATCCCTATCTACATCCATACATCCACATCTACATACATACATCCATTTTCACATTCTCATTCATACATCCACATCCACATACATACATACATCCATTTTTCACTTCCTCATTCATACATACACATCCACATACATACCTACACATCCGTATCTACATCCATACATCCACATCCACATCCACATTCACATTCATACATATACATCTACATGTATACATCCACATCACATTCATACAACCATATTACATCCATTCTCGTCCTAACACATCCCATATACATCTTAACACATCCTAACTCATCTTAACACATTCTATCACATCTTATACACATCTTATCACATCTTTTCACATCTCATACACCTCTTATCACATCCTATCACTTCCCATACGCATCTTATCACATCTTATCACATCTCATACACATCTTATCACATCTTATCACATTTCATATCTTTTTTAAGAGAATTCTTATATTTGATATAAGATTTCTCTACACATTTATTTATGCATAAATTTCATTTAAGGAGATAACACTTTCGAAATAAAAATCAATCTTTTATGCATAAATTCAATTTGGTAGGAATTACACTTTTAGAATAAAAGAATTTCTCTTATGCATCTAAGTTATGCATAAAATCCATTTATGATGAAAATCACACTTTTAGTATAAAAAGAATATCTTTTATGCATACCTCTATGCATGAAATCCAAATATAATAAAAGTTACACTTTTATAATAAAATAATAAACTTTTATGCATACCTCTATGCATGAAATCCAAATATGATAAAAGTCACACTTTTATAATAAAATAATCAGCTTTTATGCATACCTCTATGCATGAAATCCAAATATGATAAAAATCACACTTTATAATAAAATAATAAACTTTTATGCATACCTCTATGCATGAAATCCAAATATGATAAAAGTCACACTTTTATAATAAAATAATCAATTTTTATGCATACCCCTATGCATAAAATCCAAATATGATAAAAGTCACACTTTTATAATAAAATAATCAACTTTTATGCATACCTCTATGCATGAAATCCAAATATGATAAAAGTAACACTTTATAATAAAATAATCAACTTTTATGCATACCTCTATGCATGAAATTCAAATATGATAAAAGTCACACTTCATAATAAAATAATCAACTTTTATGCATACCTCTATGCATGAAATCCAAATATGATAAAAGTCACACTTTTATAATAAAATAATCAACTTTTATGGATACCTCTATGCATGAAATCCAAATATGATAAAAGTACTTTTATAATAAAATAATCAACTTTTATGCATACCTCTATGCATGAAATCCAAATATGATAAAAGTCACACTTTTATAATAAAATAATCAATTTTTATGCATACCTCTAGGCATGAAATCCAAATATGATAAAAGTAACACTTTTATAATAAAATAATTAATTTTTATGCATACCTCTATGCATGAAATCCAAATATGATAAAAGTAACACTTTTATAATAAAATAATCAACTTTTATGCATACCTCTATGCATGAAATCCAAATATGATAAAAGTAACACTTTTATATTAAAATAATCAACTTTTATACCTCTATGCATGAAATCCAAATATGATAAAAGAAACACTTTTATATTAAAATAATCAACTTTTATGCATACCTCTATGCATGAAATACAAATATGATAAAAGAAATACTTTTATATTAAAATAATCAACTTTTATGCATACCTCTATGCATGAAATCCAAACATGATAAAAGTAACACTTTTACAATAAAATAATCATCAATTATGCATAACATAAAAATTAATTTCTCCATGATTACAATAAAATTCTTTCAATTAATCTAGGATGATAATTCCTAGAATATGGTAGGAAGTTCTCTTTCCATGCTTTGAATAAAATTATTTTATGTGTAATTTTTATAAAAATTTTACCATAGCTCCGCTACTATGACTGATAAATCTCGATTTATTTTGAAGGATAAAGCTTATCATTAAGAAAATGATTAGAATGATCCCTAATTGGATCATTAACCCAATAATGGATTGAATCATCAATATTCATGAAATACATAAACTAAAAGCATAGAAAAAAGCCATTAATTTGGCCTCAAGCATAGATTAATCTTGGATTAAGGAAAAGCTTTATGAAAAGCTTCAATTGGATTGAGAATGGGTCATGAGTATGACCATTTCTTGAGTGAGAGAGAGAAATTACATAAAACCATTAGAATTAAGCATAAACAAAAATTTATGTAATTCTTAACTACCATTCATCAATTAACTTCAATAGCATTCGTCAAATTATGTAACTCTTCACTACCATTCATCAATTAACTTCAATAGCATTCAAAAACCATTCCAATTAAGCTTCTCAAGCTTGAGAGGGGTTGAGAAGAGAGAAGCATTGAGAAATTATAGAAAAGATCAAAATTCACCATTTACCTTACAAATTGCTTGATTCTTTGTTCACGGTAGAGGACCCCAACCAATCAATTTTTTAAGTATGTTGATGGAGCCACCAATGGGGATTGAAGAAAGAGGGAAGCTCCAATTTATTCAATTTGGAGAGAATTTTAGAGAATAGTAGAAATTAGCATTATTTCAGCATAACTCTAGTATAGTAAAATTCTTCTATTTTTTTCAAAGGACTCATGTTCTATTTATAGGAGAGGGAAGCTCTAACCAAAGCTAACTGAATTCTAGAATTTTCTAGATTCAGTTTGGTTGAATTTGGACTAGATTTGGACCTAGTTTGGTTACTTTTTGATTCGGTTTGGTTCTATATTGATTTGGTTTGATTCAAGAGAGAGGAGAGATAAAAATATCACATTATTTTTGAGTTTAAAACTCATTCAAGCATGTGAAATATGCACCTCCTTTAATGGACTCCCCTTCCTTACATTTGTGTCAAAATGGAATTATTATACCCAAAATATCTCATATTTTTAATATTGCTCATAGTTTTTTACTAATAAACCTTGTACATTTTCAACTCTTCATCTTATGTGAGCATTTACTCATTTTTGGATACCCAAAATATCTCATATTTTTGATATTACTCATAGTTTCTTACTAATAAACCTTGTACATAGTCAACTCTTCATCTTATGTGAGCATTTACTGATTTTTGGGTATCTTCTTTTACAAATTGGATTTATCTCCTCCCTACACATGGATTGATCTTATTGGCCCAAAGGAGCCTTAATTGGACCATAATCTAAATTTTTTGAAAATCTAGACCCTTAGGCTAAGGTCCTTTATACTCATTTCCAATTAATTCCAATTGCACATTGGAAAATTCTTTCTGAATTTTTGTTTCAGGGGAATTCATTTTAATAAGATGAGATATTTTTCTATCCAAAAATATTCAAAATCTGAATATTCTCTCTCTAGAATATTTTCTCTCTCTATGCCAAAACAGGCAGAGATAAGATCTCTTATATTTCTGAAGAGGGAATTGATTACAGGGGAATATGCTGGACATTTTGAGCAGCTGGGGAGGAATCTTACATTCTCTCCCACTTGAAAAACGCGAGATGTCCTCATCTCGCAAACTTGGGATAATTTTGCAAGATGCACGAATATGAGACTTAGAGAAAAATTTGATTAAGATTAACCACCAAAAAAAAGTCTCAAAGAGAGCAAGATTCAAGACAAGAACAAGATTTCAACTTTATTCATTCTTGGAACATATACAATAAAGATAGAAGAACTCTTTACACTTCCATAAGCCTGTCCATCATATGGTCACAAAAGCAGCACTCACAAGCTGCGCACGTATAAGGTAACTCATCTATGGGAATAATTCTGCTGGTTATTGCCGCACCTATCTCAGTGGTATGAGGTGATCTAACAAAAGGACCTCTGAGAGGCAAGCCAAAAACAGGGTAAAGGCATATCTTCTGATGAGGAAGAAAACACGCCAGTAAGAAGACCCACTCAGAAAACCCAAGATGTCTTGATCTCATGACGTAGTAGTTTCGGGGACCCAAACCCAAGGCTTCAATAACCATGGCCAAGCGGACATTGTTACGAAAGTGCTGCTGACCCCAGGGTGTTACCCTAGTTATGTCTTGATAGGTCCGCCATTTGGTCTGAGCTATAGACGTTCCCAAGTGAGGAAAAAGTGAGCGCTCATACTGCTCTATAAAATCTTTCTTCACAGACTCACTTGCATCTTGAAGGTGAGAAATCATCATGGATAAAACTAATTCCTGTTGCCAAGCCATGAAGGAGATTAAGAAAGAAAGGAGATCGATGGAAGTAAGATTACTGTGAGCGATAAGTAAAAGTTACGACTTATATAAAGGAAGGAGCTAGCGTAACCTAGAAGCCAACGGTATCTTGCCACTGAAATTTTACCATCTTTCCATGATTTGGGTTTGGCACATATTTCTATAGAAGGCATTAAGAACTTTGAGATGAGGAGATAAAAGAAGTTCGTAGGCTAAGTCACTTACTTTCTTTGGTCCACAATATCTGGGGGATAACTACTTATACTCCCCAAGAGATAAAGAACTTCTTTTGGTCCGTACTCAATGAAGACCATATCTGCTTCTTTGAATTCTCTGACTGTCCTCTTCTTATCTGTATATTGTTTCTATCGATCCTGGGCAGCGTTTATATCTTTATGAATTGCTTGCATCTGTTGCTCTATGTCGCCAAGCATTTGACTGGTCATCTCGACCCTAATCAATGGTTCGGACCTGGTTAATGGAGTTAAGCAATCTTGTCTGAGACGGACCCTGATTAGATTGGTATGAAGGAATTGGTCTTTGAATTTGGGTTCTAGACTTCCTTGTGCCCTTTTCATGGTAGGAGTCGGGCAGTCTTTTAACTGATGACCAAAACCTTGGCATCCAAAATACCGGTTCTCACTTCTGAACTCATCGTTCTGAATCCTTAAAACAGGTGGGCTCCTGAGAAGGTATTCTCAGAAAGTGTCTTCCCTTTTTAAACAGAATCTTTCTTTTATTTAGAGAAGGAATAATTATTAGATCAGAAAAAGAGATTCTTACTCCTGTATACCTCTAAGGCTGGGGGAGGAATCTTACATTCTACCCCACTTAAAAAGTGCAAGATGCCCTCATCTCGCAAGTAGAGGACAACTCTTTTGCTTAAGATCCAATTTATTCTGGGGTTCCTTATATTCCGGTCAACCCAACAGAATATGGGGATAAATATCCCTTATATAGAACTCATCATTAAATAACAATTCATTTGTTACCATATTATAGTAGTGATGTGTGTGAACACACTTAGGACCGCCGGGGCACTTTTTCCCTCACTAGGAGGTTTTTTCCCCCGTGCATTGTATATACGCCCATTATCTTCTAGGGCTTGTAATCTTTCATTTTTGGCACTCATAATACACTACTGTGTTGTGCTCAAGCTTCCTCATCTTCTTGAAGTTGTGTGTGCATTCCTGCAACCCTAATTCCAACAATTGGTATCAGAGCAGGCTTCCTCCTCCCGGGCAGCATCACCGGCACCTGCCGCTTCATCTCCTCCGATTGCAACGAGGTTTCACGAGCGTCTGCAGGTTAGTATATGCCGTGGGAAAGCCCGTAGGGCTTGGTCGTTTCAGAATTTCGATCTGAAGTCATTTCGCCCTCCGTTTTTGCATTCCAAGTACTGCGCAGGCAAAATCGTCCTACTGTGCAGATTTTCTGTCAAGATTAAAATCTGCAGGACAGGTGCCCATTCGTCTGTTTTGGGCTGTGCTATATAGCACAGGTCGATTTTATACAGGTTTACCTCTTGCAGACAGCATTTACATCTAGTAGTACAGTCATTGGCCATGGCTGACAACAATGATGTATTCCGCATGTTGGCTGCTGAGGATAAGTTGGATGGCACCAACTATCCATTGTGGGCATATATGATGCGACATGTATTGGTAGCAAAGGGGTTATGGAATATTGTGCAGGGTATTGATGCACGTCCTATTGTGGCTGGGAATGCTGCAAACACATCAGAAACAGGTACTGTTGATGATGGTGCAGGCACAAGTGCTGTAGCAGCTGTTCGAGAACCACCACTTTCAGCAGAGCAGATTCGTTGGGATGGTAGAGATGCGCAGGCTCATGCCTTGATTGCGCTGTCTGTCAAACGTACCATTATCCCACATATTCGCTCCTGCAGGACTTCTAAGGATGCTTGGGATGTACTTGCCACATTGTATCAGGCAAGAAATGAGGCTCGTGTTGCTTATCTCCGAAAACAGTTGGAGAATGAGCATATGAACGAAGGTGATTCTATGGATAGCTTTTTGACAAAGATCAAGGATTTCAAAGAGCAGCTCATTTCTGCAGATGAAATCCTGTCAGACAGTTCACTTGTGCAGACTGTTTTGAATGGTCTACCAGATTCTTATCAGGGTTTTGCTTCCACTCTTCGCTTGATGATGAAAGGCAATCCCAATGCCTTATCATTTGAGGAGTTAGTTTCTGTTTTGCTGCAAGAAGACCAGTCAAGGCAAAACAGGAATAGTATGCGTGTCGCAGATCAAGCTTTCGGTGCTAGTCAGAGAAGCGGGAAAGGTAAAGCTGGCTTTTCTTCTAGTAAGCAGAAATCTGCAAATGCTGCGCAACCAAAGAAGGAAGACAAAGATGAGAAGAAAGGTGACAAACAGAAGACATTTTGCAAGTACTGTAAGGGAAATGATCATGTCATCAAAGCGTGTCCTAAGCTGGCTGCGAAAGAGGCTAAGAAGAAAGAGGCTGGTATGGCTGTTGCAGATGCCTCTCCTTCTAACAATGAATCTGCTAATGTTGTGCTAGATACAGAATGGGCATTCAATGCGCAGTGCAGTTATGACCCATCTTTGCATGACACATGTATATCTGCAGTAGATTCAGATGTATGGTACTTTGACAGTGGTGCCACTAAGCATATCACCTCGCAGCGCAGTTTATTCACTTTCCTTGAGTCTGCTCCCACAGGGAATACTGTCACTTGTGCCAATAACTCCTCTTATCCCGTTAAAGAAGTTGGACAGATTGTGCTGAATGTTGCAAATGGCAACACCTTTACACTTTTTGATGCATTGTATGTGCCAGGGATCAAAAAGAATCTGCTGTCAGTCTCCGCATTTGCCAAAACAGGTTTGGTTGTAAAATTTGTGGATGACAGATGTACTGTTCATGATCTCTCTTGTGGTGACATCATTGTAGCATCTGGTTCACTATGTCGAGGGCTGTATAAGCTCAATATGGATGGCAAATGTGTAGAGGATTCAGCATGTGCTATTATGGATACGCAGGCTATTTCAAATGCAAAACTGTGGCATGCACGTTTTGGTCATCTGAATTTTGCAAGTTTGCTGCGCCTGCAGAAATCTGAAATGGTGTCTTCTTTGCCTAAGCTTGAGGCACCTGTCAAGCATGTTTGTGAGGGCTGCATATTGGGTAAAATGCAGCGTGCTTCCTTTCCCAAAGATGGATCAGTGAGAGCTGAACGCAGATTGCAGCTTGTTCACAGTGATGTTTGTGGTCCCATGCAAACTCCATCATTTGGAAACTACCTTTACTTCGTGACTTTCATTGATGATTTTACCAGGCATGCATGGGTATATCCTTTGAAGGCAAAGTCCGAAGTGTTTTTGTGCTTCAAACAGTTTTTGGTTATGGCTGAAAATGTGTCAGTAAGTAAGATGGGCACCCTCCGTTCAGATCGAGGGGGGGAGTATATGTCTTCAGAATTTAATGCATTTCTGGCTGAGCGTGGGATAAAACACCAATGTACAGTGCCGTATACACCACAGCAAAATGGTGTGGCTGAGAGAAAAAACAGGTCTCTCATGGAAATGGCAAGATGTATGGTTAAGAGTCAAAGTCTACCACATGGTTTTTGGCTTGAGGCTGTCATGTGTGCCACTTATGTACTAAACAGGTGTCCCACCAAAGCATTACAGGTTGTCACTCCATATGAGGCTTGGCATGGCCGCAAGCCATCTGTTGGCCATTTACGTGTTTTTGGTTGCCTGGCATATGCATTAGTGCCTGTGCAACATCGCAGAAAATTGGATGACAAAGCTGTCAAATGTATTTTTGTTGGATATAGTGCTGAGAGCAAAGGCTATCGTTTGTATCATCCACAGACAAAGCGCATTTTGGTTAGCCGTGATGTTGTATTTGTGGAAGATGCAGTTCAGCCCTTGGTTTCATGTACTAAGCAGACAGATATCAGCTCACGTGATGTCTATGATACATTGTTGCCTCTTTTCAGTGGTGCACAGTCAAGTGCAATACCTCATGAGGCAGTTTTTCAGCCTATGCAGGTTTTAAATGATGGCACAGATCAGCCTATATCTGATGCAGATGTGCATGATGCACTTGAGGATGAGAGACAAGAGATTGAGGGCTCTAGGAATATGCCTAGATGGCTGGTGCAGACTTTGCGTGACAGCAAGTTGGATGCCCCTTTGTCTAGTCGCACTCGTTCTGGCTCTCATGGTGCCTCTTATGCGTCAGATTGTTATGCATTGGCTGTTTCTAGTATGTGCGATGAAAGTGAGCCTGTTTCATTTGATGAGGCACAAAGTTCAGAAAATTGGATGGCTGCTATGCAAGCAGAATACGATGCTATTATGAAGAATGGTACATGGTCTTTATGTGACTTGCCCCCTGGCAAGAAGGCCATTGGCACTAAGTGGGTATACAAATTGAAGCGTAAGCCTGATGGCACAGTGGATCGCCATAAGGCTAGGCTTGTTGCAAAAGGTTATGCTCAAGAGAAGGGCATTGATTTTGATGAGACTTTTGCTCCCACATGTCGTATGACCACTGTTCGTAGCATCTGTGCATTAGCAGCTCATAATGGTTGGAATGTACATCAGCTGGACATAAAGACTGCGTTCTTAAATGGAGATTTGCATGAGGAGGTGTATGTATCGCAGCCTCGTGGTTTTGTTCAAAGAGGGCAGGAAAACAAAGTGTGCAGGTTAAAAAAGGCTTTATATGGTTTAAAGCAAGCTCCACGAGCTTGGTATGAAAAAATACATGCATATTTGACTGCACATGGGTTTCAGAATAGTCCAACAGAAAGCACTTTGTATGTTAAACGTGTGGATGGTGTACATCTAATCATTGCTCTCTATGTCGATGACATGCTGCTCACAGGACCAAATAAGAGTCATATTGCTGATTTTAAGGCTGATTTGAATGCCTCTTTTGAGATGTCAGATTTGGGGCATTTGCATCATTATTTGGGGATACAATTTAAGCAGTGTGATGGAGGTATTGCTTTGTGTCAGACAAAGTATATTGAAACATTGTTGCGGAGATTTGGCCTTGAAGACTGCAAGCCTATTGCTACTCCAATGGAGACAGGTTTGAAGTTGAGTCTTCATGATGCTGGAGATCACTTTGATGTCACACTCTATCAGACAGCTGTTGGTTGCCTCATTTATGTATGCATTACGAGGCCAGACATTCAGTTCGCAGTCTCACAAGTGAGCAGATTTATGCATAGCCCAGGCATTAAGCATTGGCAGGCAGTGAAGCGTATCTTTCGCTATTTGAGTGGTACTCGGCATCTTGGGTTGTTTTATCCCAAGGGGGGATCATTGCCGCCAGATTTACATGCTTTTTCAGATTCTGACTGGGCTGGTTGTTATGACACACGCGTGTCCACGAGTGGTTTTTGCTTCATGCTTGGAAGCTCATGCATATCATGGTTGAGCAAGAAGCAGCCTACTGTGGCCACTTCTAGTTGTGAAGCTGAGTACAGGGCAGCTTTCACAGCTACGGTTGAGTGTGTGTGGCTCAGACGCCTTATGGCTGATTTGGGTGTTGGGCAGCCATCTGCCACCACCATCTTCACTGACAGTCAGAGCGCATTGGCAGTTGCGCGGAACCCAGTGTTCCATGCTCGTACGAAGCACATTGAGGTGCACTACCATTATGTCAGGGAGAGACTCTCTGCAGGAGAGATCAGTTTGGCTTATGTGCCAACACAGGATAACCTTGCAGACCTTTTCACAAAGGCTCTGCCTCGTGAGAAGTTCGAAGCTTTTCGCAAAGCTTTGGGCTTACTCCCTTTTGTGGATTCGTCCACATAGCTAGACACTTCCCTATACATGAGTGCTAGCTCTTGTTCACCGCATCACTCCAGGGGGGATTTGTTACCATATTATAGTAGTGATGTGTGTGAACACACTTAGGACTGCCGGGGCACTTTTTCCCTCACTAGGAGGTTTTTTCCCCCGTGCATTGTATATACGCCCATTATCTTCTAGGGCTTGTAATCTTTCATTTTTGGCACTCATAATACACTACTGTGTTGTGCTCAAGCTTCCTCATCTTCTTGAAGTTGTGTGTGCATTCCTGCAACCCTAATTCCAACATCATTCAAATCATATCATTCATATCTTTAACACGATAATGGTCCATTAGACCGAAAAATTTCCTTCTGAACATTCCTCCACGGGAATTTTAGTTAAGCAAGTTCTCAATTTGTCATCCCTTAACTTGATCTACCGTCTCAAGTATTAACAGTAGCAATTTGACAGCACAATCCACTAATCTCATAGTGATTTGCTGAAATCATTTTCATCATTTATCATTACAGGGACTCGTCCCAATCATCCACATTGTGGTTTCGCTCAGCTTATTACATTTCAACCCATTTTTAGGGATCATCATTTTTCAATCAGAATCCAAATCAATTCATCAGTTCCCAAACAGAATTAAAAATCATATCAACCACATTCGAATTCATCAACTAGATAGCATTAATGATTATAATTTCAAGTCTTAGATTTACTCGTATATACTGCCGGTAAAGAGCTACAGTTATACCCTCGGTATATACGGATAGTCATGATACTCGAAACTATAAGGTAAATACCATCATGTCTAGGCCTCAAGCAAGTCAAGGTTCCATACAACTGCGGTACTTCCAATTGAAGTCCTAATTACTAATTTACGAATTTCAATTTGAATAACAAATTATATGAATTATATCACACAATTACAACCTTTTTGTGCGTCTTGATAAATTTTTGACATAATTGGCTCCTCAGTTGATCTTATTGGAGATCTATGACATATGTCTGATAAACAGATTTTTCTTTATCCGATCGTCTGTAAACAATCACTTAAATAACATGAAAAAACATTTGTATATTTATATACAAGTTGCAATAAGTACATAGAGTGGCTCGGCTCCAAAATTCAAAATCTCCTCGGGAGACGCATAAGACGACGGTACTGGGCCATAGTCATGCCCTGTTACATAATTTCTCTAATTGCGAAGGGAGCTATTATTTTCTCCTTAGGGATAAATCGACTAAAGAGTCTATAAACTCGGCAAGCAAGTCTGAAATTTTGAGGCGTTGAATGATATAGAATGACACCACGCGTCATTTTCAGCTTTATCAAAATCATGGCCAATGAGAGGTTCTGTCTCAGCATTGCATGCCGGTTGCAAGAGACGTGGATATATAGCCCTGCAAACCACTTATGTTGTTGTCTCTCCATTAGGTTAGGAGAATATAATTCCTCGAAATGGCGTGCGAGTCTTGCTCGGCTTGTTCGAGTTGAAGCGGAAGAGATGAGATGTTCGAAGGCGAACGCAGTCATATCTTGAGACTGGGTGAGGTCGGGAATACCAGATAAGTAGGGAACTTCCATCTAAAAAAATTTCTTTGATTAAAAATTCTTCATTAAAGAGGCTTACGGAATGAAAATACATTATGAAAAATGCTTTTTCTCAATTTTTATTATCAATTTATGATAAGAATTTGCTTATCCGTATTAGTTTTAAAATGCTTTGATACCAATTGTAAGATCCCGATTCCCACCGCGCAACGGATTCGGGGTGCTAGTAGCGGAACTAACACATCTTGCGCGGGTCAGGGTCTCACACTCGGGGCCTCGCCCACAAATATCCGGACAAGAGACTAATCCGTCGGTTTTTCCAAAACCGAACCTAGAAAAACTTCCCTTATCCGGAAAGCTCGGGCGATTCCACCAGGATAACTCTTTACTCTAACGTAGTCAAGATCATTACTGATCAAACTGATCCGACTGCACCTCTAACGGTACTTGGTTAGATCAAGGAAGAAACTTGCACTTGGATCATTGGGGGATGAACACTTTTTTCCCCATCAAGAGGCACAGCCGTTGATTCCTATCCATAGAACAATTACTATCCGGGATTTACTTCATCTATCGTAGTAATAGAAATTAAATCTCGATTTACGGATCCATCAGTCCAGCCTAACCCCATCCAATCCCATGGGTTAGCCAACCTCCCAACCACTGTAGTGATGGGATCCAATTAGGAATTTGGTTAGGTTTTGTCCCGGGTACCAGGGAAAAGAGTTCCTAGGCCCCCTAGTCGGAAGTTCATACAAACATAAAACTAGTCACACCACTTACACACCCAATATGAAATTGCCTTTTTCTCAGCATCAATTAACTTTCAAACAATCCTTTAATGAAACCATTATGTCACTGATGACAATCCTCAAAGTCTTTGGTTGAATCCTTATTTTTCGTCATTCATTCATCGGTGTACTTATGGCATCATTGGCAACCAGAACGCTCACCACCTGTTAAATCTGAATATTCTCTCTCTATGCCAAAACAGGCAGAGACAAGATCTCTTATATTTCTGAAGAGGGAATTGATTACAGGGGAATATGCTGGACATTTTGAGCGGCTGGGGAGGAATCTTACAATGCCAGTTCCTGAAGCCATCGAACTCAAGGAATAGCTTAGGCAACTGTTGGAACAAGGGTTTGTAAGACCCAGTGTTTCACCTTGGGGTGCGCCAGTTCTCTTTCAGAAAAAGAAAGATGGAACCCTAGGACTCTGTGTTGACTACAGAGGTCTCAATAAGCTGACAGTTAAGAATAAGTATCCTATCCCCAGAACTGATGAGCTTCTAGACAGGCTAAGTGGAGCCCAGATCTTCACAAAAATAGATCTCAAATCAAGGTATTATTAGATCAAGATTAATGAGCAAGATATCCCAAAGACAGCCATCAATACTCGGTATGGGCATTATGAATTCACTGTTATGCCGTTTGGATTGACAAATGCCTCAGCTACATTCAATCGCTTAATGCAGGACATTCTCAGAGAATACTTGGATGATTTTGTTCTTGTTTTCTTTAATGATATTCTGATTTACTCAAAGAATGCAACTGACCATGAAACTCATGTCATAAAAGTTCTTGAGATTCTAAGGAAGCACAAACTCTTTGCCAAAAAGAGTAAATGCACTTTCTCTGCCGACTATGTTGAATACTTGGGCTTTTTGGTATCAAAAGATGGAATTTCTCCAAATTTCGCAAAAGTCCAAGCAGTCATAGATTGGCCTGAACCAAAGACAGTGAAATAAGTCAGAGGATTCTTGGGATTGACTGGTTGGTATAGAATTTTTATACCAAAGTATGCTCTCATAGCTTCCCCCCTGACTAATCTTCTCAACAAGAATATTTCGTTTCTAAGCTGAAGATCGCCTTGGTAACCAATCCCGTCCTAAAGTTGCTAGATTTATCTCTACCCTTTGAGGTAGTAACTGATGCCAGTGGTTTTGCTCTGGGAGGTGCACTCATGCAAGAAGGTCATGCAGTGGCCTATGAATCCCGAAAACTCAAAACGCATGAGAGGAATTATGCTGTCCACAACTTGGAACTACTTTCAATAGTATATACCCTGAAGTTGTGGAGACATTACCTACTGGGTAAAAGATTCACTTTGATGTGACAGATCATCAGAGCTTAAAGTGGATCTTCACTCAGAAGGATCTCAACATGCGCCAAAGAAGGTGGATGCAGACCCTGCAGGAATTTGATTTTGAAATCAAGTACCGCCCAAGCAAAGAAAATGTCGTAGCAGATGCCCTCAGCAAAAAAGCCTCCTTGCTTGCAATTACTGTAGTGTCAAATCCCTTGATTATTGAAGCAAGAGAGAAGATCATGCAGGATAGATTCTTTGGCCCTATTGCTACCCTACTTATGCAGGAAAGCAAAACTCCACAGGAGTTGAACCGAGTTCAAGGGTACAATGTGGATGATGGAATTATGTATTATAATCGCAGGCTATGCATTCCCAATGATGAGGGAACAAAGGGACAAATTCTAAATGAAGCCCATGAGAGCCTTATTGCACGACATCTAGGTTTCATCAAAACCTACATGTATGTGAAAGAAAGCTTCTTTTGGCCTCATCTAAAAAAGGATGTGCTTAATCATGTACGTCAATGTCTGACGTGTCAAAAAGTCAAGGCCGAGAGAGTAAAAATGCCTGGGAAGCTACATCCTTTAGACACCCCCCCAGATGAAGTGGGAATGTATCAGTATGGATTTTATTACTGGATTACCTTTAGTGCAATCAGGTTACAACTCCATCTTTGTGGTAGTTGATAGATTAACCAAAGGTGCCCATCTGATTCGAGTAAAAGAAACCTACACTGCAGTGGATGTGGCCAGAGTGTTTCTCAAGGAAATCTTCAGATTGCATGGCCTACCCAGAAGAATAGTAAGTGATTGAGACCCTAAATTCACGTCAAGGTTCTGGACTGCATTTTTTGAAGCAGTAGGAACTTTCTTGGATCTCAGCACAGCCTACCACCCTGAGACCAATGGTCAAACAGAAAGGGTAAACCAAGTAATCGAAGATATACTTTGGTCATGCTGTGATAGGGAACCCAAGAAGTGGCTAAGCTATGTGCACCTAGTCGAGTTCGCCTACAATGCTTCTTATCACAGAAGTATTGGGATGATCCCTTTCAAACCTTTGTATGGACAAGATTGCTTAACTCCATTAACTTGGTCCAACCCACCATTGATTAGGGTCGAGATGCCCAGACAGATGCTTGATGACATGGAGCAGTAGATGCAGGCAATTTGTAAAGATATAAAAGCTGCCTAGGATAGACAGAAGCTGTATGCAAATAAGAAGAGGACAGTCAGAGAATTCGAAGAAGAAGAAATGGTCTTCATTCGAGTACGCCCCAAAAGAAGTTCTCTATCTCTTGGGAAGTACAAGAAGTTATCCCCCAGATACTGTGGGCTGTATCTAATTACAAAGAAAGTAGGTGACTTAGCCTACGAGCTTCTTCTGCCTCCTCATAGTACATAATGTATTTCATGTCAGCCTTCTTAAAAAGTATATACCAAGCCCGAATCATGTGCTTGATGATGAAATCTTAACTTCTTCAACCCAAGGGCAGATGGAACTCCAACCTGAAGAAATCCTTAAAATAATGCATAAAAGAATTTTTTATTATAAAAGTGTTACTGTCATCATTATTTATTTGTATGCATAAAAGAAAATTTCTTTATTGTAAAAGTGTTATTTTCACTAATATCGATTTTTATGCATAAAAGGATGCATAAAAGATTTTTTTTTAATATCAAAATAACAGTTCTCTTTAATCCTATGTCTAATTCCCATGAATATTGGTAAATGATTAAGTAAATACTCTGTGAAAGAAAATCCTACCATTTCATATTCTCTAAGATGACAATGAGAAAATTCAGTGAAGCTATCGAAATCGGAATTTTAGATAAATAATTCCTCATAGGAATTCGTGATTAGTTTTAAATTCAATAAAGTAGTAATTGAAATATTTCCCTTTGATAAAGATAGTTCAAGAAGAACCTTTCCAGACTCAAAATCTGAATGAGACTATAACTAAGACATAACTCCTTCGTCAGTTTCAAGAAATGACGATGTGACTAGTTCCATAATCTACACTCAAATCACCCACCGAATCTGAAACTAAGTTGAGACCTTTGATTTTGATCTGAGGATTAAGAATTCAAAATTCGAGGAATTCTGCTTGGGAATCCAGACTGTGATCTAGAAGTCTTGGGATACGAAATTAAGATATACTCATTGTATTCAAAAGAAAATTAAAACTGAAAACTTGCATAGAAACCCTCTTTTCTTAAAAGACTGTCTTACGCCAGAATGCTGGAGGGAGCATTTGGTATATGTGTTTTCTAAGGGAAGTTCGGTTGCAACAGCTAGCGGGGAGTGTTCAAAGGAAAGCTCATGCGGCAAAGCCTGCCCAGGTCCCCTGTCCAGGTCTTGACCAGCCTCGGTATGGTTAAAATGGTGCGCTTCTGGTATGATGGACGAAGGCCGACGAAGCGGTCCCTGAGTGAAGTGCCACGACACCTAAGGAGGATCCTGGAGGGTTCTGACCAGCTGATGCACGGGCTCGTGGTGCCGAGGACACCCATGCGTATGTCGAGGAAGATATTGTATGCTGGACCAATGTTTATTGTAATTTGTTACTGGATCTCGTTGTTGACCTGTTGGTCTCAACGGAGAGTCCAGAGTGATACTTTTTTGTGAGACACAAAGACTCAATGGAAATTTTGAGTTATGACATGTGTAACTAGTCAATGGATTTTCACAAGGTGCATTAGAAATCAAGTATAATCTGTTCAAGAGGCCTTATCCTAGGGGTCCAGTTTTTTGTAAAATTTCAAATTAAGGTTTTAAAGGGCCGATCAAATTCATCCAAACCTATGAAGAAGATAAATAGAAGAAATAAAGAAAATCCTCCCAAAAATGAGTAAATACTCACATAAGATGAAGAGTGGACTAAGGACCAAAGGAAAATCTAAAAAAAAAAAGATTTTTGACACCTCACAATAGGGATTCCCCCCACTTCACATGTGGGGTGGAGTTTTAAATCTTCAAAAATTGAGATATTTCATCTCTCCTCTCTCCTACTTCAAGTCTAGTTTCAAAAAGTAAGCTAAACTGACCTAGAAATGGTCAAAAATTGACCAAACTGATGTGGAAAATTCTAGAATCAGTTTGCTTGCTTAGGAGTTCCCTTTTTCCTACAAATAGAAGCCTCCCCCTTTGTTGAAAAATATTAGTGTTTATGCACTCTTACTCTACTCCTCCCAAGAGCCAAGAACTGTGAATTTCTTAATAATTCACTAGTTTTTGACCTTTCCCTATTCCAAAGAATTGGTGGCCACTCTTGTTACAAACAAGAGTAGAACCCTCTTCCAAAGAATTGGTGGCCACTCTTGTTACAAACAAGAGTAGAACCCTCAAACCATGGAAAGCTTCCAGAATTTATGTAAGTTAGAAATTTTATATTTTTCTTTATTCTTTTTATGCTTTTCTACTTTTTGTGTTGTTTGAAATGATAAATGGATGCTATGCCTTGGTCGAAACGCTTTTCCCTCTCTCTTCTTAAAAACAGCCCTTCTTTATCCTAGTTAAGTGATAATAGTTGGAATTAAACTTTTTATATTGTTTTCTCTTTTATAAGTGAATTTTGATTAGTCTAGATTACTTTAAACCAATTAGAGTTAATTTTTAAGAAAAATTAAGTAGAAAATTTTAAAAAATGGTCAGCCATACAAAGGAGGTTATGGCAAAATTTTTCAAACATTTGTAAATAAGTATTATCTTTTATTATTCTAAAAGAGCAATCCATGTCGTTTCTATATTCTAAAAGTGTCATTTTCATGCCTAGAAGATGCATATTGATTATTTTTTTAATGCATAAAAGAATAATTCTTTTTATTATGAAAGTGTTACTTTCATCAAAATGTATTTTTATACATAAAAGAAAATTTCTTTTATTATGAAAGTGTTACTTTCATCAAAATGGATTTTTATGCATAAAAGAATAATTTTTTTTATAATGAAAGTGTTACTTTCATCAAAATGGATTTTTATGCATAAAAGAATAATATTTTTTATTATGAAAGTGTTAATTTCATCAAAATGGATTTTTATGCATAAAAGAATAATTTTTAAATGAAAGAAATAGAATTTTATGCATAAAAGAATAATTTTTGTATTATGAAAGTGTTACTTTCATCAAAATGGATTCTTATGCATAAAAGAAAAAAAAATATTATTATGAAAGTGTTACTTTCATCAAAATGGATTTTTTATGCATGAAAGAATTTTTATATTATAAAAGTGTTACTTTCATCATTATTGATTTTTATGCATAAAATAATGCATAAATTTTTTTTAATTATAAAAGTGTTACTTTCATCATTATTGAATTTTATGCATAAAATAATGCATTAAAGAATTTTTTTATTATAAAAGTGTTACTTTCATCATTATTGATTTTTATGCATAAAAGAAATTTTTTTATTAAAAAAGTGTTACTTTCATCATTATTGATTTTTATGCATAAAATAATGCATAAAAGAATTTTTTTATTATAAAAGTGTTACTTTCATCATTATTGATTTGTATGCATCAAAGAAATTTTTTTTATTGTAAAAGTGTTACCTTAACTAATATCGATTTTTATGCATAAAAGGATGCATAAAAGAATTTTTTATATATCAAAATAACAGTTCTCTTTAATCCTATGTCTAATTCCCATGAATATTGGAAAATCCTACCGTTTCATATTCTCTAAGATGACAATGAGAAAATTCAGTGAAGCTATCAAAATCAGAATTTTAGATAAATGATTCCTTATAGGAATTCGTGATTAGCTTTAAATTAAGTAAAGCAGTAATTGAAATATTTTCCTTTGATAAAGATAGTTCAAGAAGAACCTTTGCAGACTCAAAATCTGAATGAGACTATAACTAAGACATAACTCCTTCGTCAGTTTCAAGAAATGACGATGTGACTAGTTCCATAATCTACACTCAAATCACCCACCGAATCTGAAACTAAGTTGAGACCTTTGATTTTGATCTGAGGATTAAGAATTCAGAATTCGAGGAATTCTGCTTGGGAATCCAGACTGTGATCTAGAAGTCTTGGGATACGAAATTAAGATATACTCATTGTATTCAAAAGAAAATTAAAACTGAAAACTTGCATAGAAACCCTCTTTTCTTAAAAGACTGTCTTACGCCAGAATGCTGGAGGGAGCATTTGGTATATGTGTTTTCTAAGGGAAGTTCGGTTGCAACAGCTAGCGGGGAGTGTTCAAAGGAAAGCTCATGCGGCAAAGCCTGACCAGCCTTGGTATGGTTAAAATGGTGCGCTTCCGGTACGATGGACGAGGGCCGATGAAGCGGTCCCTGAGTGAAGTGCCACGACACCTAAGGAGGATCCTGGAGGGTTCTGAGGACCAAGCGATGCACGGGCTTGCGGTGCCGAGAACACCCATGCGTATGTCGAGGAAGATATTGTATGATGGACCAAT